>NC_058088.1:166609052-166909052 GCF_014858855.1 Bufo gargarizans | reverse complement strand
GCTTTGCGGTGTACGAATGGCTGAAGTGCATGCAAAGTTTCCTGGCCATTTTTAGGATGTCTTGGAGATGCGTGGAAGACTTCAGGAACCGTTTGACAACCAGATTGAACTCTTGTGCCATGCAGGGCGCATGGCTCAGCCTTCCTTGACACAGCGCCGACACCATGTTCTTCCTGTTGTCGGTCACTATGGTTCTGACTTTCAGTTGTCACGGAGAAAGCCAGGATTTGATTTCTTGATGAATCAAACGGAGCCGTTCCTCCCCTGTGTGAGGCAAACTAGGTGCAGAACAGTGTGACACCGCCGTGCCTGGCACCTGTGGTATACTGGAGGGGCACTGTGACTTGTTGCTGCTGTGGAGGCTCAGGACATGGTGGAGGAGGCAGAGGCATACATGGTTGTATGCCGCTGGACCAACGGCATGAGAACGTGGATGTGGAAGCAGCGTCACCTGGCCAAGTTGCTGGTGTGGCTGTACAGGAACCACATTCACCCAGTGGGCTGTAAAGGACATGTATTGTCCCTGACCTTAGTTATAGCTCCAAACGTCGGCGCTGCCATGCACTTTGGCAGACACCGACAGGCTCAAGGACTGGCCCACCTTCTGTTCTACATGCGTATGCAGGGCTGGTACTGCCTTTTTTGCCAAGAAATGACAGCTTGGGACTCTCCACCTCGGCTTGGCACAAGCCATCAGTTCTCTGAAAGGTGCAGAGTCCACGACTTAGAAAGGGAGGGACTGCAGCACCAGCAACTTGGCCAGGAGCACATTCAGCTTCTGCGCCATTGGATGCATGCATACTGTTGTCTCTTGGCAATCGCTTCGGTGATTTGATTTCTGACAGAATGACTGACGAGGATTAGGAGGAGGAGAAGGAGCATCAGACAATGGGAAGGACAGACAGTTCCCTTTTGCTGAGGGGGTGGTGCGCCTTGACTGCCTGAAATCGGGTACCGCGTGCCACTGGGTGATGCAGCGGTTGCTGTGGCAGGCTGGACCACCACATCTGAGCCACGGTTGTCCAAGGCCACTTTAAGGTGAGGCTGCATGTGTTGACGCAGGGCTGTGGCACCCTGGCCACTCCACCTTCTGCCCATATGTTTACCTCCTCCGGCGGCTTTACAAAGAACTGCCACACCACCGAGTAAAAAATATAGAAAAAAGGAGCGTCAGTTTAAGAAAACAAATAGGTGGAGTGCAGACGGGAAAAGGGGGTAGGGAATGTGAGGCGCCAAGGAGTACCAAAGTAGAGACCAAGACTGAAGCCAATGGCAGAAGGCTGCTCACACTACAGGCCTCTGACTAGCAGACCATGGTACAAGAGTGAGAAGACAAAAACGATCAGTGGAGCAACAGATAATACTGATAACCAATCTAGGGATGATTAGTCCCGGAATGGATATTATAATGATAGAATAAAAATGTGGTGTTATTACACCTGATTCTACGGGTGCACGTACTCAATAGAGACAAAAATATATAGATAACAATGTTACTAACACAAAATTGTGCTCTAAATTATGAAAGCGTGCATCCATACAGATTTTTACTCACTTCACCTTGGGGCGGCCCAAGATAAAGCACCTGACGCCATAAAGCCCCCCCTCGCCGGGATTGCCTGTAGAATGTTAGGTATCCTCGCGGTCCTTCAGATAGATGACCCGGTAGACTCCAATAATTAAGCAAGGTTCCTTTAATAACTGAATCAGCTAAACGCGTTTCGGGGTTGTTATAAACCCCTTCCTCAGGAGCAATAAAATAACATGCAACATACAGAGATTTATATACATCAAAATAGGTCTGAACATCAAAAAGGGGCGCCAAAGAGTGCACACATTGCGTGGAACGCATTTATTCTATTAAATATGAGAATCGCGGTTATAAATATTATAGAAGGGCTAGTTGATATTGCCCATGGTCAACTACTTATCGTCTGGAAGGGGCAGGAAAAATATACTTAATGAACAAGCGCATCTAGGTTGCGCTATGTGGCTGCGGCCACGCACCAGAAGTGAGCTCACTTCCGGCCCGTGGACCGCACAGTTGGAACGCACTCGGTGCAATGAAAAATCCTATAGAGGCGTGGAGCGCACATGCGGGTCAGCAGCTCTCCTAGGCAGAATATATGTATACAGCACAATGTATTAGATATAAATTACATATTTCTGGGGGAAATATATGTGCAACTTTATCTACATGACGAATTATAGGGGAATTAACCAGTACAGGACCGCCGCACGCAGGATCGCGTCCTGGCGGCGGCCCTGTAATTCCTTCTGGACGCGCCGATTTCGGGCAGAGCCGGCCCCGCCACATTTTTTCCTCTAATATGATGGGTCCCCACTATCCTTCCTGTTTTTAATAATGCATTGGACAGTTCTTAACCGAATTTGAGTAGTTTCTGCAATCTCCTTAGATGTTTTCTCTGCTTGATGCTTGCCAATGATCTGACCCTTCTCAAACAGACTAACATCTTTTTCACGACCACAAGATGTGTCTTTCGACATGGTTATTTAAGAAATGAGAAGCAATTCATTGCACCAGCTTGGGTTAAATAACTTGTTGCCAGCTGAAAGATAATCCCCCATGCAGTAATTATACAATAGGAGGGTAGATACCCATATCTACAGGTTTCTTGTTGTAGAGCCACTTTCTTCAGTGCAAACCGGCCAACCCAGATTTTGCAGACATTTCATGTGAAGTCTTTGAGTCTCCATACCCAATGACTGTGGCATTGTCTGTCCTAGTTACTATTGATATGTGTAACGCTTTGAACAGGTAACGTCTGCTGCAATTTCCTATATAGGGTATTTTTATTTTATTTTTTTTGGAGCCTTTTAGACTTGCCTTTGCTATTTAATGTTTCTATTCTAAGAAGTTGTTATAGCTAGATGCAATTATTCTGTCCGTTCCCCTGTAAATAGAGTTGAGCGAACCCAAACTGTAAAGTTTGGGTTCGTACCGAACTTTAGGGTTTTCGGCACCCGGCCCCGAACTCGAACATTTACGTAAAAGTTCGGGTTCGGGGTTCGGCGATTTTAATGGCGCTTTTTGAAAGACTGTAAAGCAGCCAATCAACAAGCGTCATACTATTTGCCCCAAAAGGCCATCACAGCCATGCCTACAATTGGCATGGCTGTGATTGGCCAACTGCAGCATGTGACCCAGCCTCTATTTAAGCTGGAGTCACGCAGCGCCGCCCGTCACTCTGCTCGGATTAGTGTAGGGAGAGGCTGCAGCTGCTGTGAGGGAGAGATCAGGGAGAAATCTTATCAAGACCTGTTTTTTGTACTCAGCGATCTACAGCAAATGTGTTTTTTGTGGGTGCAGTGCACAATTTTTTTAAGCCTGCCCTGAGCCAACTGCTACTGAAAACAAACTTTTTTTTCTTCAGTTAGTCAATATCAATACATAATCGGCAGCCATTTTATGCAACGATAGTGCACCAGCACAGGCTATCTGCATGTCTACAAGTCCAGAAATACAGCTTTTTGCTTACTGGGGCTAAAAAAATACATCTGTTAAATATAGTGCACATCTGGGATTACACGTGCAGAAGTGATTGTCACATTTAGGTCAGAAATACGGCTTTGGCATACTGGGGTGAAAAAAGCCTCTTATATACTGCACATATTGGATTACACGTGCATAAGTGACTGTCACATTTAGGCCAAAAATACATCTTTTTGGTCACTGGGGTGAAAAAATCCTCTAATATACTGCACATCTGGGATTAGACAAGCATAAGTGACTGTCACATTTAGGCCAGAAATACGCCTTTTTGGTTACTGGGGTGAAAAAAACCTCTAATATACTGCACATCTGGGATTACACGTGCATAAGTGATTGACAACATCTAATAAAAGACACGGTCGTGGTGGTGGTGGAGCCTCCGATGCAGGGAGAGGACGTGGCTGTTCTGCCACAGCTACACGTCCTACTGAACCTACAGCGATATTTTGTCGGGCCTAATGCTGTTCTAAGGATGGTAGGGCCTGAGCAAGTACAGGCGCTAGTCAATTGGGTGGCCGACAGTGGATCCAGCACGTTCACATTATCTCCCACCCAGTCTTCTGCAGAAAGCGCACAGGTGGCGCCTGAAACCCATGCCCATCAGTCTGTCACATCACCCCGTGCATATCGAGGAACCTCAAGTCATGCAGCAGTCTCTTATGCTGTTTGAAGATTCTGCTGGCAGGGTTTCCCAAGGGCATCCACCTAGCCTTTCCCCAGGGGTGGAAGACATAGAATGCACTGACGCACAACCACTTATGTCTCCTGATGACCTCAGCACGTCTCTGATGATGACGAAACACAGGTGCCAACTGCTGCGTCTTTCTGCAGTGTGCAGACCGAAAAGGAGGTCAGGGAGGAAGACTGGGTGGAAGACGATGCAGGGGACGATGAGGTCCTAGACCCCACATGGAATGAAGGTCGTGCCACTGACTTTCAGAGTTCGGAGGAAGAGGCAGTGGTGAGACTGAGCCAACAGCGTAGCAAAAGCGGGAGCAGGGTGCAAAAGCAGAGCAGCCGTCGCGAAAACAGTTCGCCTGCTACTGGCCACAGTCACCAGGGACCAAGCACACCAAAGGCAGCTTCAAGGAGTTTCCTGGCATGGCACTTCTTCACACAATGTGCTGACGACAAGACCCGAGTGGTTTGCACGCTGTGCCATCAGAGCCTGAAGCTAGGCATTAACGTTCTGAACCTTAGCACAACCTGCATGACCAGGCATCTACATGCGAGACACGGGCTGCAGTGGAGTAAGCACCTTCAAAACCAAGAAAGGGATCAGGCCTCTCCTGCTGCCTCGGCTTCTTCCTCTGCCACTGCCTCTGGAGAGGCACCTGCCGCCCAGCAAACAGAGGATGTGCCACCAACAACACCACTTCCGTCACCAAGCATCTCCATCATGTCACACGGAAGCGTTCAGCTCTCCATCTCACAAACCTTTGAGAGAAAGCGTAAATTCCCACATAGCCACCCTCGATCCCTGGCCCTGAATGCCAGCATTTCTAAACTGCTGGCCTTTGAAATGCTGTCATTCAGGCTGGTGGAGACGGACAGCTTCAAACAGCTCATGTCGCTTGCCGTCCCACAGTATGTTGTTCCCAGCCGGCACTACTTTCCAGGAGAGCTGTGCCCTCCCTGCACAACCAAGTATCGGATAAAATTAAGTGTGCACTGCGCAACGCCATCTGTGGCAAGGTCCACCTAACCACAGATACGTGGACCAGTAAGCACGGCCAGGGACGCTATATGTCCCTAACTGCACACTGGGTAAATGTAGTGGTGGCTGGGCCCCAGGCGGAGAGTTGTTTGGCGCACGTCCTTCCGCCGCCAGGGATCGCAGAGCATCATTTTTTGCCTCCTGTTGCCTCCTCTTCCTACTCGGCTTCCTCCTCCTCTTCTACCACCTCCTCATCCGGTCAGCGACAGACCTTCACCACCAACTTCAGCACAGCCAGGGGTAAACGTCAGCAGGCCATTCTGAAACTGATGTGTTTGGGGGAAAGGCCCCACACCGCGCAGGAGTTGTGGCGGGGTATAGAACAACAGACCGACGAGTGGTTGCTGCCAGTGAGCCTCAAGCCCGGCTTGGTGGTGTGCGATAATGGGCGAAATCTCGTTGCAGCTCTGGGACTAGCCGGTTTGACGCACATCCCTTGCCTGGCACATGTGCTGAATTTGGTGGTGCAGAAGTTCATTCACAACTACCCCGACATGTCTGAGCTGCTGCATAAAGTGCGGGCCGTCTGTGCGCGCTTTCGGCGTTCTCACCCTGCTGCTGCTCGCCTGTCAGCGCTGCAGCGTAACTTCGGCCTTCCCGCCCACCGCCTCATATTCGACGTTCCCACCAGGTGGAACTCCACCTTGCACATGCTGGAGAGACTGTGCGAGCAGCAGCAGGCCATAGTGGAGTTTCAGCTGCAGCACGCACGGGTGAGTCGCACTGCGGAACAGCACAACTTCACCACCAATGACTGGCCTCCATGCGAGACCTGTGTGCCCTGTTGCGCTGTTTTGAGTACTCCACCAACATGGCCAGTGGCGATGACGCCATTATCAGAGTTACAATACCACTTCTATGTCTCCTTGAGAAAACACTTAGGGCGATGATGGAAGAGGATGTGGCTCAGGATGAGAAGGAGGAAGAGGGGTCATCTCTAACACTTTCAGGCCAGTCTTTTAGAAATGGCTCAGAAAGAGGATTTTTGCAACAGCAGAGGCCAGGTACAAATTTGGCCAGCCAGGGCCCACTACTGGAGGACAAGGAGGAGGATGGGGATGAAGCATGTTCACAGCGGGGTGGCATCCAACGCAGCTCGGGCCCATCACTGGTGCGTGGCTGGGGGGATACGGAGGACGCAGACGATACGCCTCCCACAGAGGTCAGCTTGTCCTTACCTCTGGGCAGCCTGGCACACATGAGCGACTACATGCTGCAGTGCCTGCACAACGACTGCAGAGTTGCCCACATTTTAACGTGTGCTGACTACTGGGCGGCCACCCTGCTGAATTCCCGTTACAAAGACAATGTGCCGTCCTTAATTCCCTCACTGGAGCGTGATTGGAAGATGCACGACTACAGGCGCACACTGGTAGACGCGCTCCTGAGAGCATTCCCGACTGACGCCGGGGGACAAGTGTAATCACAAGGCGAAGGCAGGGGAGGAGGAAGAGGTCGCCAACGCAGCTGTGTCAGCGCCAGCACTTTAGAAGACAGGGTTAGCATGGCCGACATGTGGAAAAGCTTTGTCACCTCGCCGCAACAACCGGCCCCAACTGCTGATATGGAGCATGTTAGCAGGAGGCAGCATTTGAACAACATGGTGGAACAGTACCTTTGCACACGACTACATGTACTGACTGATGGTTCTGCCCCATTCAACTTCTGTGTCTCCAAATTGTCCACATGGCCTGAACTTGTCCTGTAAGCCTTGGAGGTGCTGGCCTGCCCTGCAGCCAGTATACTCTCTGAACGTGTATTTAGCACGGCACGAGGCGTCATTACAGACAGACGCAGCCGCCTGTCCACAGCCAACGTGGACAAGCTCACGTTCATTAAAATGAACCAGGCTTGGATCCCACGAGACTTGTCTGTACCTTGTGCAGAATAGACATTTATACCACCATCAAACATAGATTCTTGTACTCAAGTCACGTGCAATGATTTTTTGTTTTCTTTTTTTTATTTGTCCCAATATTTTGGGGGCTACCTACCCAATAAAAAATAAAAAAAACACTTTGTTGGCTACCTTTTCCTCCTCCATTGCTGCCTCCACCTACACCACCACATTTACCGCCTCCTCAACCTCTGACTTCATATCCACCTCCTTCTCTGAGTTGCAGGTTAATAATTTGTAATTTTTAGTTATTTTATTTCATTTTAAGTTATTTCCCTATCCATATTTGTTTGCAGAGCAGTTGCTCTTAAGCACATTTTACTGCCTTTTGCATCCCTCTAGCCTTTTCAATGACTATTTTAGAGCCATTTTAATAAAAAAATATGTTAGTGCGCTAAATTGAAAAGATTTCTATTGTCGGGTGATATTTTACCATTTTTGGCATATACAAACCCCTGCTGTGCCTGGGTGACAGGGGCCTAAATCTCTCAAAATCCTCAGTTGTATTGCTGGGTGACATGAACCCCCTTTTGCCGTGAATGAACCCCTGCTTTGCATTGCTGACAGGGGCCTAAATCTCTCCAAATCCTCTGTTGTATTGCTGGGTGACATGAACCCCCTTTTGCCGTGAATGAACCCCTGCTTTGCATTGCTGACAGGGGCCTAAATCTCTCCAAATCCTCTGTTGTATTGCTGGGTGACATGAACCCCTGCTCTGCATTGCTGACAGGGAACTAAATTTAGTGAAAACATCTGTTACTGATCGGAAGATGCGCGACTACAAGCGCACGCTGATGATGGCATTCCCACAGTGGAAGGCACAGTGGAAGCACAAGGCGAAGGCAGAAGAGGAGGAAGAGGTCGCCAACGCAGCTGGGGCACCACCAGCACTTGAGAAGGCAGGGTTAGCATGGTCCAAATGTGGAAAAGCTTTGTCAGCCTTGGAGGTGCTGACCTGCCCTGCAGCCAGTGTATAGTGTGAACGTGCGTTTAGCACGGCAGAGAGCATTATCACAGGCCGCAGCCAATGTGGACAAGCTTAGGTTTATTAAAATGAACCAGGCATGGATCCCACAGGACTTGTCCGTACCTTGTGCAGAATAGACATTTATACCAGCCTCAACCATCCATTCTTGTACTCAAATGCTCTTATTCTTAGTTTTATTTTGTTATATGTCCCAATATTTTGGGGGATTTCCCAATAAAAAAAAAAAATAATAACACAAAATCGGTGTTGGCTAGCTATTCCTCCTTCACCGGCGCTTACACCTACACCGCCACGTCAACCTACACCGCCACATACACCCATCCACCGCCTTCTCAACCTCCTACTCCTAGATCCAGATTGTTATTTTAAAATTTTCAGTATTTTATGTTATTTTAAGTCATTTCCCTATCCACATTTGTTTGCAGAACAGTTGCCATGCTCTTAAGCACATTTTGATGTCTTTTGCAGCCCTCTAGCCCTTTCCAGGACTATTTTAGAGCCATATTAGTGCCCAAAAGTTCGGGTCCCCATTGACTTCAATGGGGTTCGGGTTCAAGTTCGAGTCCCGAACCTGAACTTTTTTTTAAAGTTCGGCCAAACCTGCCGAAACCCGAACATCCAGGTGTCCGCTCAACTCTAGCCTGGAAGGTCAAAAGAAATTAAGAGCAGGTCGAGAGAGGAGGTGGGGGGAATTCCTGTTATATCTGTAATGACTTCAGAATCATCGCTTTGTAATATCAAAGGGTGGAGCAGAGAGTCCGGGACAAGCCCACACCAGCGACTGATCCCGAAAGCAGCAACAGCCAACTGCAAGTCAGGTACATGACAGATAGAGGAGTGTGCATGACAGGTGCGTGACCGGTACATGACAGTGTATATGACAGGTAGATGACCGGTAGATGAGTGTACATGACAGGTACGTGACCGGTACATGACATGTACGTGAACGGTTAATGACAGTGTATATGACAGGTAGATGAGTGTACATAGTAAACCTACAAACACCTCTCTGTCAAGACTAGACAGCAAAACATTCCACCTGTACAGCATACAACATAGCAACAAAAAAGCAAGTGGAGATAGTATACCAAAATATCAATTTATTATCAAATATAAAATATGGGAAAAGGACGGGATGGTAAACAGAATACAGAGAAGCGAAGGGCAGTGTACACAGCTGCATATACATCTGTATCTATGCGACAATAAGCATAGATGGCACACAGGTAGAAGTGGTAGAAGGTAAAGGACAGCAAGTCTACATAGCAAATATGCCCCAGTCAGGGCTATATAAATCAAAGATGGAAAACAATTATAGCTGGTTGTCCGTGAATAGCACCACAACATCCAAGGGTCATAGGCGATCAAGACAGACAGATATAATGCAAAAATAACTCAAGTCTAGTCTATCGCTGCATCCCAAGGTATAGCAATATTTTGAAAGGTATCAAAAAGGCCTAATATGGATGTGGTGATAGACCATATATAAATATAGGGCAATACTATACGCAGGACGCACCTGAAGCCATGATGAATACAGGAGGATACTGAGGCCTAAGCGCAAGACCTCGACGCGCGTTTCACCTCAGCGGCTTCGTCAGGAGATGAGTGTACATGACAGGTACATGACCAGTAGATTACAGTGTATATGACAGGTAGATAAGTGTACATGACAGGTACGTGACCGGTAGATTACAGTGTATATGACAGGTAGATGACAATCGCTGGAATATCACAATCTGACTTCTATTATATTCTAAAGAGAAGCAAGACATACAAGAGTTGATGCACGACTGGACCAATCAGGTCTCCAGAATACTCCACCACTGGACGGCCTTAGGAGTGTGCAACCTGTGCAGTTGTACAGGGAGCATTAGCCACCCCTACTGAAGGGAGCACCAAAGACGGCATGGCACCCAAGACTTGTAACCACCACATAGATGACTTTCTCAATAGAGCTGTTTGGTCACTGTATTACATGACCACCCTGCAGTGGTTTTACATGAGCATTGCATGGTGTTATTGCATAAGCACTTTATAGCAGTATTACATAAGCAACGTATGGTGGCACTAGGCTGCATACGGCGATACTATTTAGGACTTGTACTGTATATTATAATGTATATTATATTCGCAATGCGGCAGTTCCTACCTGGAATGCGTAATCGTTAATGACAGAGATTACATTTTTAAAGAGGAGTTTGCTCCATCCCAGCAGTCAGTCAATCTCCAGGCAACGGCATCCCCTCATGAGAGCGCTAACTGTGAAGAAAGAGATTATGAGTGAAATAGTTTGTGATCCCCTTAGTTATGAGCAATGCAAACACACACACGCTCCTGAACATGGGACATTCCTTTACTTCTATCCCACCTCTAGAATCTCAACTCCGCCCCCCCTCCATATTATAAGCTTTTTCTTGCCTTCTATATGCAAACAGGTGACTGGCCCACAAGCTGGTCAGGCAGCAGATAGGTGTTGTGGGACGTGGATATGCCTCAGTGTCATGCTGCGCCCCCTCAGACCCTGTACCAGGTATAAAACAATGTATTGGGTTTGCCTAGAGTATTCATTTAAACCCCTCCTCCATGTGAATAGTACAGCATGGGTTGACTGGTAGTTCTCAGAACACTGTGCAAGACCCCGAAGGGCCGATTTACTTTGGACAGTTCCCTTCCATTCATAGGATCTCATGAAGCCTTGCTGCTTAGACCCCCAGTAATCACTTGTAATCCAGATGGAGCTGTCAGTAAGTATCCAGTGTCCCTGCAGTGCCTCCAAAGATTAAACTAAACATTACACCGAAATGATTAGACTGCATGAATGTGCCAGGTCCTCCAGAGAGTTAGATGCACTTTGTAGTAATTCTCCTCTCTGGGTAGGATATGAGGCTCCTGAACATGGGATATCTCTTTACTTCTATCCCACCTCTATAACCTGAACCCCCCCCAAGTAGCAGAGAGCCCATTTCCTGATCTACCCGATCTACTGAGCCGACCTGTGCGTCTCATTGTCATAGGTAGACTATAACTATAAGGACGGTGAAAATCAGTCACCTCATAGTTCTTCTTTAAATAAGCTAAGAGGGGCCTCAAAACTCATCTCGTTTCATGTTAGGCCTTGTACTGTATATTATATTCATAATACGGCAGTTCTGACCTGGAACGCATAATCGTTAATGACAGAGATTACAATTTTTAAAGAGGAGTTTGCAGGTTGAAGTGAATCCATGAAAGACAATAGGCTCGTCCTCATATCCATCCCAACAGTCAATCTCCAGGCAACGGCATCCCCTCATGAGAGCGCTAACTGTGAAGAAAAAGATTATGAGTGAAATAGTTTGTGACCCCCTTAGTTATGAGCAATGCAAACACACACACCTCTACTCATTTATAGGAACATACTATGGATGGGGTAGGTGACCACTTGGACACATATAACCTTCCAATATAAAACTCTCTGATCCCAGCTGTTGCAGCAGGATGTTAGCTGTATGTTACACCTTATATCTGCTGCTCATACCAAGGGCACGACTAGCGAGCATGCACTACTCCATACTAGACGTGCTCCCCATGCCATATTATACTGCATTGTGTTATACCTGGTACAGTGCCTGAGGGGCAGAGCATAACACAGGGGTTAAAAAAGCATCAAAGAGAGAAGGAGCCTCAGTGTCATGCTGCGCTCCCTCAGACCCTGTACCAGGTATAAAACAATGTATTGGGTTTGCCTAGAGTATTCCTTTAAACCCCTCCTCCATGTAAATAGTACAGCATGGGTTGACTGGTAGTTCTCAGAACACTGTGCAAGACCCTGAAAGGCCGATCTACTTTGGACAGTTCCCTTCCATTCATAGGATCTCATGAAGCCTTGCTGCTTAGACCCCCAGTAATCACTTGTAATCTAGATGGAGCTGTCAGTAAGTATCCAGTGTCCCTGCAGTGCCTCCAAAGATTAAACTAAACATTACACCAAAATGATTAGACTGCATGAATGTGCCAGGTCCTCCAGAGAGTTAGATGCACTTTGTAGTCATTCTCCTCTCTGGGTAGGATATGAGGCTCCTGAACATGGGACATCTCTTTACTTCTATCCCACCTCTATAACCTCAACCCCCCCCCCATGTTATATATCCCCCCATATTATAAGCTTTTTCTTGCCTTCTATATGCAAACAGGTGACTTTGGCCCACAAGCTGGTCAGACAGCAGATAGGTGTTGTGGGACGTGGATATGAAGTAGTTGGTCAGCGGCTGGTTCATGTCCTGATACACTTGGTGGTGCTCCCTCCGCAGGATGTAGTTGTCTTCTGAATTCATGAACCTGACAAACCCTTCTACACTACGTGCAGAATTATTAGGCAAATGAGTATTTTGACCACATCATCCTCTTTATGCATGTTGTCTTACTCCAAGCTGTATAGGCTCGAAAGCCTACTACCAAATAAGCATATTAGGTGATGTGCATCTCTGTAATGAGAAGGGGTGTGGTCTAATGACATCAACACCCTATATCAGGTGTGCATAATTATTAGGCAACTTCCTTTCCTTTGGCAAAATGGGTTAAAAGAAGGACTTGACAGGCTCAGAAAAGTCAAAAATAGTGAGATATCTTGCAGAGGGATGCAGCACTCTTAAAATTGCAAAGCTTCTGAAGCGTGATCATCAAACAATCAATCGTTTCATTCAAAATAGTCAACAGGGTCGCAAGAAGCGTGTGGAAAAACCAAGGCGCAAAATAACTGCCCATGAACTGAGAAAAGTCAAGCGTGCAGCTGCCAAGATGCCACTTGCCACCAGTTTGGCCATATTTCAGAGCTGCAACATCACTGGAGTGCCCAAAAGCACAAGGTGTGCAATACTCAGAGACATGGCCAAGGTAAGAAAGGCTGAAAGACGACCACCACTGAACAAGACACACAAGCTGAAACGTCAAGACTGATTTTTCTAAGGTTTTATGGACTGATGAAATGAGAGTGAGTCTTGATGGGCCAGATGGCTGGATTGGTAAAGGGCAGAGAGCTCCAGTCCGACTCAGACGCCAGCAAGGTGGAGGTGGAGTACTGGTTTGGACTGGTATCATCAAAGATGAGCTTGTGGGGCCTTTTCGGGTTGAGGATGGAGTCAAGCTCAACTCCCAGTCCTACTGCCAGTTTGTGGAAGACACCTTCTTCAAGAAGTGGTACAGGAAGAAGTCTGCAAGGTAAGAAAAACATGATTTTCATGCAGGACAATGCTCCATCACACGCGTCCAAGTACTCCACAACGTGGCTGGCAAGAAAGGGTATAAAAGAAGAAAATCTAATGACATGGCCTCCTTGTTCACCTGATCTGAACCCCATTGAGAACCTGTGGTCCATCATCAAATGTGAGATTTACAAGGAGGGAAAACAGTACACCTCTCTGAACAGTGTCTGGGAGGCTGTGGTTGCTGCTGCACGCAATGTTGATGGTGAACAGATCAAAACACTGACAGAATCCATGGATGGCAGGCTTTTGAGTGTCCTTGCAAAGAAAGGTGGCTATATTGGTCACTGATTTGTTTTTGTTTTGTTTTTGAATGTCAGAAATGTATATTTGTGAATGTTGAGATGTTATATTGGTTTCACTGGTAAAAATAAATAATTGAAATGGGTATATATTTGTTTTTTGTTAAGTTGCCTAATAATTATGTACAGTAATAGTCACCTGCACACACAGATATCCCCCTAAAATAGCTAAAACTAAAAACAAACTAAAAACTACTTCCAAAAATATTCAGCTTTGATATTAATGAGTTTTTTGGGTTCATTGAGAACATGGTTGTTGTTCAATAATAAAATTAATCCTCAAAAATACAACTTGCCTAATAATTCTGCACTCCCTGTAATGTCATGTAGTTCTCTCTGCGGGCTGAAAGAGATATCAGGGACACATACCTCTCAAATTTTTGGACGGTCAGAGAGGGACACTTATGGTTCATTGTGTGAAAGATCAATTTTTCCTGCATATTTATATATTTTTAATAGTTTTCTTAGTGCACAATAATGCAAATATTATCTGAATATAGAAATCTCTAAAATCCAAATTGCATCAATTACTGTAATAATATCCCAGATAGCAAGGATAACTTGCCACAAACTTGTGGCAGGGTTAAATTGTAAGTCTTGTTAACTTGCTGGAAACATTCTCTGGCAAGTTGTACACTTGCAGAGAACTTGCAGCACAAGTTCTAGTTGACACTTTTTCAACTTGCAGCAAATTTGCTTGGAAAGTCTCTAGCAAGAGCAAAGTTGCAGTAGCGAGTCTACAGCAAGAGCTCTGCACGTCTCAGTGAGTTTTGCAAGTCTACGGCAAGAGCCCTGCAAGCTTACGGCAAGAGCCCTGCAAGCCTACGGCAAGAGCCCTGCAAGTCTACGGCAAGAGCCCTGCAAGTCTACGGCAAGAGTTTTGTAACGCTCAGTTTTTATAGGGCCTATTCACTAAAAAGTAAAGAGGCGAACTAGTAACTGATTAGGAAATTCGCAGTCTTAAAGGAGAACTATGGGATTAGGGCTTTTCCACATAATTCTCCTTAGGGTAATGGTAGGACACAAACTAGCTTCCTCCTGTCACTCTAAGATCAGTATACAGCAAGCTACAGCTCTCTGTATACTGAGATGCCACATTATACCGCAGAGACGCTACAGCGGATCCTGACAATTATGTCTGGATCCGCCCATCTGCGTGAGTGACAACTGGTTCTGCCCATCGAGAGGCAGAGTTAGCTATACCCACCCCCTCCCCCGTCCTTTCCGCCAGTCAGCGCTGAAGGATCGGAGCAGGGAGGGGGGAACCCAGTCCCTCCCCATAACAGCAGAGAGACCATTTCCTGATCTACCCGATCTACTGAGCCGACCTGTGACCGTCTCATTGTCATGTCGACTAAAACTATAAGGACGGTGAAAATCAGTCACCTCATTGTTCTTCTTTAAATAAGCTAAGAGGGGCCTTAAAAAACTCATCTTGTTTCATGCTCTACTCTTCACTTAGGCCTTGTACTGTATATTATATTTGTAATTTGGCAGTTCTGACCTGGAACGCGTAATCGTTAATGACAGAGATTACATTTTTAAAGAGGAGTTTGCAGGTTGAACTGAATCCATGAAAGACAATAGGCTCGTCCTCATATCCATCCCAACAGTCAATCTCCAGGCAACGGCATCCCCTCATGAGCGCTAAGTGTGAAGAAAGAGATTATGAGTGAAATAGTTTGTGACCCCCTTAGTTATGAGCAATGCAAACACACACACACACCTCTACTCATTTATAGGAACATACTATGGATGGGGTAGGTGACCACTTAGATACATGAAACCTTCCAATGTAAAACTCTGTGATCCCAGCTGTTGCAGCAGGATGTTAGCTGTATGTTACACCTTATATCTGCTGCTCATACCATGGGCACGACTAGCGAGCATGCACTACTCCATACTAGACGTGCTCCCCATGCCATATTATACTGCATTGTGTTATACCTGGTACAGTGCCTGAGGTGTCTGGGTAGGATATGAGGCTCCTGAACATGGGACATCTCTTTACTTCTATCCCACCTCTATAACCTCAACCCCCCCCCCCATGTTATATATCCCCCCATATTATAAGCTTTTTCTTGTCTTCTATATGCAAACAGGTGACTCTGGCCCACAAGCTGGTCAGAAGGCAGATAGGTGCAAAGTTGCAGTAGCGAGTCTACAGCAAGAGCTCTGCAAGTCTCAGTAAGTTTTGCAAGTCTACAGCAAGAGCCCTGCAAGTCTACGGCAAGAGTTTTGTAACTCTCAGTTTTTATAGGGCCTATTCACTAAAAAGTAAAGAGGTGAATGTCAGGCGAATTGCAAAATAGAAACATAGAATGTGTCGGCAGATAAGAACTATTTAGCCCATCTAGTCTGCCCAATATACTAAATAATATGGATAGCCCCTGGCCCTATCTTATATGAAGGATGGCCTTATGCCTATCCCATGCATGCTTAAACTCCTCCACTGTATTTGCAGCTACCACTTCTGCAGGAAGGCTATTCCATGCATCCACTACTCTCTCAGTAAAGTAATAAACCTTTGGCCCTCTAATTTAAAACTGTGTCCTCTTGTAGCAGTTTTTCTTCTTTTAAATATTCTCTCCTCTTTTACCTTGTTGATTCCCTTTATGTATTTAAAAGTTTCTATCATATCCCCTCTGTCTCGTCTTTCTTCCAAGCTATACATGTTAAGGTCCTTTAATCTTTCCTGGTATGTTTTATCCTGCAATCCATGTACCAGTTTAGTAGCTCTTCTCTGAACTCTCTCCAAAGTATCAATATCCTTCTGGAGATATGGTCTCCAGTACTGAGCACAATACTCCAAATGAGGTCTCACTAGTGCTCTGTAGAGAGGCATGAGCACCTCCCTCTTTCTACTGGTAATTCCTCTCCCTATACACCCAAGCATTCTGCTAGCATTTCTTGCTGCTCTATGACATTGTCTGCCTACCTTTAAGTCTTCTTAAATAATGATCCCTAAATCCCTTTCCTCAGATACTGAGGTCAGGACTGTATCACAGATTTTATATTCTGCTCTTGGGTTTTTACGTCCCAGGTGCATTATCTTGCACTTATCAACATTACATTTTAGTTGCCAGATTTTTGACCATTCCTCTAGTTTTCCTAAGTCCTTTTCCATTTGGTGTATCCCTCCAGGAACATCAACCCTGTTACAAATCTTTGTGTCATCAGCAAAAAGACACACCTTACCATCGAGGCCTTCTGCAATTTCGCTGATAAAGATATTAAACAAACAATATGGGTCCCACAACAGATCCCTGAGGTACCCCACTGGTAACAAGACCATGGTCTGAATATACTCCATTCACTACAACCCTCTGTTGTCTGTCCCTCAGCCACTGCCTAATCCATTCAACAATATGGGAGTCCAAGCCCAAAGACTGCACTTTATTGATAAGCCTTCTATGTGGGACAGTATCAAAAGCCTTACTAAAGTCTAGATAAGCGATGTTTACTGCACCTCCTCCATCTATTATTTTAGTCACCCAATCCAAAAAAAAATCTATAAGATTAGTTTGACATGATCTCCCTTAAGTAAACCCATGCTGTTTTTCATCTTTCAATCCATGGGATTTTAGATGTTCCACAATCCTCTCCTTAAGTATGGTTTCCATTTATTTCCCCACTATTGATGTCAGGCTTACTGGCCTATAGTTGCCCGATTCCTCCCTACTACCTTTCTTGTGAATGGGCACAACATTTGCTAATTTCCAATCTTCTGGGACGACTCCTGTTGCCAGTGATCGGTTAAATAAATCTGTTAATGGTTTTGCTAGTTCACCGCTGAGCTCTTTTAATAGCTTTGGGTATATCCCATCAGGCCCCTGTGACTTATTTGCATTAATTTTAGACAGTTGACTTAGAACCTCTTCCTCTGTAAAGACACATGCATCAAAAGATTCATTAGTCTTCTTTCCTAACTGAGGTCCTTCTCCTTCATTTTCCTTTGTAAAAACTGAACAGAAGTATTCATTGAGGCAGTCAGCTAGTTCTTTATCTTCTTCCATATACCTTCCTTCTTTTGTTTTTAATTTGGTAATTCCTTGTTTTAGTTTCCTTTTTTCATTTATGTATCTGAAGAATGCCTTATCGCCTTTTTTCCCTGACTGAGCTAATTTCTCTTCTGCCTGTGCTTTAGAAGCTCTTATAACTTGTTTGGCCTCTCTCTGCCTAATCTTATAAATTTGCCTGTCATCCTCTTTTTTTTTTTTATAATTCCTTAATGCTATCTTTTTGTTTTTAATGATTTTGGCCACTTCTGCTGAGTACCACAGTGGTCTCTTCCTTTTTTTGCTTTTACTGACAAGCCTAATGCAATTTTCTGTTGCCTTCAATAGTGCCACTTTTAAGTAGTCCCATTTCTCTTGGACTCCAATGAAACTGTTCCAGTCTGATAGGGACTCGTATACCACTAATCTAATTTTAGAAAAGTCAGTTTTTCTAAAATCTAAATCTTTTGTTTTTGTGTGGTGTGACTCAGTCACTGTACTTATAGTAAACCACACTGACTGGTGATCACTAGATCCCAAGATTTCCCCTACAGTAATATCAGATACCAAATTCCCATTTGTGAATACTAAATCTAAAATGGCCTCCTTCCGGGTTGGCTCCTCCACTACTTGCTGTAGAGATAATCCGAGTAGGGAATTTAGAATATCTGCACTCCTGGCAGAACTAGCCATTTTGGTTTCCCAGTTTACATCTGGAAGATTGAAGTCTCCCATAATGATAACTTCCCCCTTCAATGTCATTTTAGCTATTTCCTCAACTAGTAGATCATCTAATTCTTTGACTTGGCTAGGTGGTCTATATATCACACCTACACGAGTTACCTTATGATTATCAAGCTGCAAGGTAACCCAAACTGACTCTAAATTGTTCTCGCTAACTTGTATCAAATTTGATTTTATGCTATCTTTCACATACAGGGCCACCCCTGCCCCTTCTTGCCTTCTCTGTCTTTCCTGTATAGAAAGAACCCTGGTATTGATATATCCGAGTCATTATTCCCCTTGAACCACATCTCAGTAACAGCCACTACATCTATATTCTCAGATGCCATTATAGCCTCAAGTTCATTGATCTTATTCCCTAGACTGCGAGCATTTGTAGACAAGACTCCGCTTGTCATTTCTTAACCTTTGTGCTACTGGCCTCTTCTGGCATTGTTCCGGGGGGCAGTCGGACTGCTGGATTATCACTCTTTTGCCCCCCTTTCCTAGTTTAAATGCTCCTTAGCAAATACTTGGAACTGTTCACCGAGGACATTCGTTCCCTTGAGAGAAAGATGCAAACCATCTTTCTTGTACAGTTCTTTTCCATTCCAACAAGAGCTAACATGAGACACAAAGCCAAACCCTTGGTTCAGACACCATTCACCAAGCCATAAATTAAATTCCTTTATGCACAGGCAAAACTGCAGAGAATGAAACCGTTGATGCAACCTCCCGTATATCCTTTCCAAGTGTGTGAAAAGCTTCTTTCACCTTTGAAACCTCATTGCAAGCCAGATCGTTTGTCCCAAGATGAATAACATCCACTTCCCTTTCCTGCTTTGCTTGCCTAACAATATTCAGGATCCGTCGTCTATCCCTGCTAGCGGTAGCACCAGGGAGACATCTCACAACACCATTCTCCTCAAACTTCACACCTCTTATGATGGAATCGCCCACCAACAGCAGCTTACTATCAATCCTAGCCTTCTCCTTTTTGTCTTTGGCTGCAGTCTTACATACTTTAGGCATGGGAGATGATTGTTTCTCACCTACTGTGCTTGAGCCATCCTCCATGTTGCTCTTGCACTCTGAAAGTGCTGCAAATGAATTATGGAGAGCCGCAGACTGTGGGACATGCCTTCTATCCACAACTCTCAGTCTACCAGAACCTTCAGTAACCCATCTTCCATTTCTAGGGGGCCTCTGTGGCAGTGGCATTGCAATGTTCTCAGCCTGATGTTGTTTAGTGGTTAATTAAAAAATCTCATATTTCAAAAAGGTAATTTCCTGCTGCATTATGGAGAGCTGTCTACAGATCAGACAGTATCCAAACCTCTGAAGAGTGGAACCTGAAATAAAACCACAACAATTCCTGCACAGAACCAGGTCTGCCATTGTAAAGAGGGGAAAGATTTTAAACAAACAAATCTTACTTGTTTAGATTGTATCCACCTCCAGATTACCTCCTGAGTATCTCCTGAATATCTCCAATGCTCTTGTAGATCAGCTCTTAGTAAAGCAGTCTCTTTTGAAACAGTGTCTGAGTATCCACCAGAAACACCACTGAAGTTCTGCTACAGTGAAAAAACTCTGAGTTAGACTAAGTTAGTCTCCTGAATATCTCCAATGCTCTTGTAGATCAGCTCTTGTTTTTTCCTTCCCTGTTCCTTTTTTGTTCCTTGCCCTCCGGCATCACATGCATGTAATTGTAATTTTAATTGTGTTTTGTTACATTATAATAAAATTCTATATTTATACCATTTACCTTTTGGCACTTTGGGCTCCTTTTTCTTTTGTTGTTCTGCCATTGTACTCGGGAGCTTGTGCCGAGTTATTTCTCGGGGGAGCCATTTGTGGATACATTGGGTGGGCACCGACCCCTCCCACTCTCCGCACCCCTGGGTCTTTTCTCCCTTCTGATCAGCTCTTGGTAAAGCAGTCTTGGAAAAGCAGCAAGCTATGCCCAATCTGCAAATGCAAATCGCTCAAGACGCTGTAATATGCAAATCTAGCCCAATGTGACTGAAGTAGAAGAAATAATCTTCCATTCAAATATTCAACCTACGTTGGCCCATATTTTGCCATTTCCCTGACAATTCACCTGGATTCACTGAGTGCATTGAGATAGAACTGATCTAAATAAAGATGCTCATTAAAACATAATAAAATCAATACATAACACTGCATTATATCTTGCAAACTTTTTTATTATGTTGAACAGTTAACAAAACAAAAAATAATTTTTACAAAACCAATACTAACATGGTACAAATAGGTACAATGGTAATCAAATGGTAAAAATAGAAAAAAATTCTGCCCTATGGGCTTGAATTTGGAACTGGGCTGTTAAAATAAAAACAAAAACGGCTTCCGGTGCCGACATGACAAGCCGCAAGTGAGCTGAGCTCCGGCTACCCTCACCTATATCCTCGGGAAATCCCTGCTGAATCGACTACTAGTCGGGCGTTTATACCCGCGATCATACAAGGTCCTATGGATCATTTTGTCAGTACTATGGGGAGCAGAACAAAGGCTAAAGCGCAGATGAAAGGTGGAAAAGTGGACGCTCAGAATTCAAAGATGGCAGAGGGAGAGAGCGCGCCACCAGAGGAAAACACACTCACGCAGACCGCTCCAGATTCTCCTGACTCCACGTCTGGTGAGACCCCTCCACATATTAAATATGTTAAACTGGCACTGGAGGTAGCAAATCGCATCTTACCAGACCTGCAGGAGTCTGACGACCACAGTGTTGGCCTCCTTCACTGCCCTACAAGGAGAAGTGGCGCAAATATCTGAGCGCATGGACATATGCGATAACAAAATACAAACCGTGGAGATTGACATTTCCAATGCCCACGGGCAACTAAAAGTTCTCATGGCTGAAAATAAACGGCTCTGGGACAAAGTGGACGATTTGGAAAATCGCTCAAGACGCAGTAATATGCAAATTGTGGGACTGTCCGAAAGCATACCGGCCAAAGATTTGCACATGATATGTGAGCAGGAGATTCCGAAAGCTTTGGGTCTCCCCCAAGCCTGCAAGGTCGAGCGTGCTCACAGGATGGGCCTGCTGAAAGAGCTCAATCCAGCACGAAACCCTGAATCGGGGCAGCGGATGCAACCCAAGCCCAGGCAGGTTATTGTGAAATATCTCGACTATGCCGATAAGGCGGACATAATGCGACACTATAAAACTAAGTCTACAGCCTTAGAAGTGCGTCACCAGAAACTTCTCCTGTTCAGTGACTTTTCAGCGGAGGTGACCAGACGCCGGAAGGCTTTTGCCCCCTTATGTACATCATTGCATAATCAAAATGTTAAATTCATCCTGATGTACCCTTCCACGCTGAAAATATTCCGTCCAGATGGGTCCTTCAATACCTTCACAGATCCAGCAGAAGCGGAGGCCTATCAAGCATTGGCAGATGGAGAACACAGCGTATTGCCTGATCGTGACAGGAAACGTCCATCGTCTCCAGCACAGCCAGCAGGTGGGTGCGAAGACAGAAACCAATACAGAGGACAAAGAGTACTTTCGCGTTCACGAAAGGACACTTGATAGCTTCCCATCGACTGGAGGGCAAGTAATCTGTTTGCTGTTTAAATATGCTCTGCTGGTGGGTGTCGATACACACCCGAATGTAGCTAACTGCAAACAAACAGGGTCCATAATATGCAATGTTCGGGCACGAGTTCCACTTTTTTTCTCTTTTCCTTTTTATTTATTTTTATTTTATCGCATATTATAGCCTGCTATTTCTCTGATTATTATATGTGGGGGTGTTACATTATGATAGCTTTGGGACTTAAGTTTTGAGGTTGAAGCACATGTCCAACAAAGCACTGCTACAGGGTCAATCCTCATTGATGTCTTATCCCGTAGATTTGAAAATGCACAGGATATTCTACATGGGTCTGACTTATTTATATCCCCATTAGGATATTTTAAATGGTACGAGTAATATCATGGAACGTCAAGGGGCTTAGATCCCCCCAGAAACGGTCAATGATACTACGTCATCTAGCTAGGTTGCATGCCGATATAGTGCTCCTCCAGGAGACACACTTGGAGGAAAAGGATTTCCCCAGAATGAGAAAGTTTTGGGTAGGAGAAGTTCATGGCTCCCCATCGCTAGGTCGTAAGGCGGGAGTGTTAATCCTGTTGAAGAGAAACATACCCTATTCCGTGATTTCTTGCTCTAAAGACGATGAGGGGAGAATGGTGCACCCAATACTCCAATACTTCAAGGGAAACTACTGAGCATATACAATTTATATGGGCCAAATGAGACAAATAATCGCTTCTTCAAGAAGGTGACAACCGCCTTAATGG
This sequence comes from Bufo gargarizans, assembly GCF_014858855.1. Lineage (NCBI taxonomy): Eukaryota > Metazoa > Chordata > Amphibia > Anura > Bufonidae > Bufo > Bufo gargarizans. The sequence goes on along the minus strand of NC_058088.1, from coordinate 166,886,331 downwards.
CGGACACAATATAAGATAAAATAGTTGGGGGTGACATGAATACGGTTGTAGATGAGGCAGAAGATCGTAAACCAGACGTCAAACACTCACGTTCAACAAAACGATACACCACTGTCCTCGGTGACTTTATGGCGGCAACTCAGTTAATCAATATATGGAGAATGTGTAATCCAGAGGCAAGGGAGTTTACTTTTTATTCCCAACCCCAATAAATCCTGGTCTCACATAGATTACTTGTTGATTACTCGCTCCATATTCAGCAGGTGCCGAGATATTGCCATTGAGAACTTGGTCATATCGGACCATTCACCGATAGCACTAACGTTAAGTGACATGGCCCCTCACGGGTCGGATTATCTATGGCGATTCCTGTCGAACTTGTATGAGAATGAGGAGTTTTGTGACTTACTGAGAGGGTGGTGGGACGAATATGTAAGCTTAAATAACATGCCAGATAATGCCCAACTAATGTGGAGTGCAGGGAAGGCGACAATAAGGGGCAATTTGATTTCATATATAGCGGGCCTAAAAAGGAAGACTCAAGAACAGCTTGACAAATTCAGCACAATGCTGAGACTATCATACAAGGCCTTTAAAGGTAATCCCACAATCATTTCCGAAATGGCGTGGAAGACAGCTAAACAAAACTATGAGCAATGGGTACAAAAAAAAAAAAAAAAAAAGACCAATTGTTTCGTTCACGGTCAGACGTGCACTTTTATAAGTATGGCAACAAGGCTGTTAAACTTCTAGCAAGTCTAGCGAGAGGCTTCGAGCCCGGGTTCCCCCACCGTATCCCTGCGAGATACCAAGGGTATAATACAACACGATCTGATAGTTGTTAGCAATATATTGAAAGACTACTATGCCTCTCTTTAAGCGAGAGACGAGTCTCAGATTGGCTCAGACGAAATGTGGCCCGAAAATATGAACATCCCTCAGATATCTATAGAAGATTTAAATAGACTTAATGCACCGATAACCAATTTGGAAGTTCAAACAGCCATAGCGGGTCTGTCACTGGGAAAGGCCCCTGGCCCGGACGGCTATACGGGGGAGTTCTATAAAATACTGGGAGACAGAGTGGCAACACTCCTTACTCCACTTTATAATCAATATCTAACAGGCACCCCTCTTCCACAGGAGTCAAAAGTGGCGTACATAAAAAGTATTACCTAAGAAAGACAAAGACCCTCATCAAGCGGCATCATACCGGCCTAATTTTCCTTGAAAACCCACAGAGGGACCTAGAGCCCCTTCTACAACACTTACAAACCTTTGGTAAATGGTCGTGATTTAAGATCAACATGGACAAGAGTGAACTATTACTCCTTAAAAATAAACAACAATATACCTCGATGCTGACGCAGGCCATCCCGGTTAAGGTTTCATACACAAACATAAAATATCTAGGAGTCAATATAGGACAAACCCCTGAGTCACTATATAACCTAAACTATCCACCGCTGATCAAAAAAAATACTAAAAGAGATTGACAAGTGGAATAACCTTCCGCTGTCCTTAATGGGTCGTAGCAATCTGTTAAAGATAATCAGTTTTGCAAGATTGTTATATCCAATGCAAACGATTCCATTGTTGATCAAGCACTCAGATGTACAATCTCTAGAAACGGCCTTTCGATACTTTATATGGAGGGGGAAAAAGTCGAGAATAGCACTCAGTAAACTTCAACTTCCGAGAGATAGGGGCGGCCTGAACTTCCCGGATCTGCATAAATATAATTTAGCGAGCCTTTTTCGGCACTGCATTGACTGGGTGTCTAAATCCAATCACTACTCCAACCTAACTATAGAAACACAATTGGCGCGCCCATGGTCGCTAACAGCTTTACTACATACTAAAATTCGCCCAAATACCCTCTCAATTAAAAAATTGTGTCTTATTGAAGGACACGATTGCCACGTGGAAAGCGATCCGTAAGGAATATGGCCTCCCCTTCTCTTTGTCAAAACATATGCCACTTTGGCATCATCTAGAATTTATTCCTGGGTTGAATAATCCGCAATTCGCGCTTTGGAAATCTAAAGGGATTAATGTGGTTGGGGACATATGGAACAAAACAGAAAATAGATATTTTAAATTCCCGGAGCTTTGCTCTACGCTTGGTCTCGCCTTCAGCCACTTCCTGGCGTATCACCAAGTAACCGGTTTCCTTAATGGCAGGGTCCGTGATCTCTCCAGGGAATTCCCCTCAAACAAATTTGACAAGATGTGTAACACGCGAGATGTTGGCCTGTCACTCTCAGAGACCACTAGCTTGCTGAGAGAAAACACGCTAAAGGCCTCATCTAGTAAAATAGGAAGGTCCTGGGAGAGATCGCTCAGAATCTCTAATATTCAGGAGGGTATGCTAAGGGGGTGCATGGCCGTGAGACAGGCAGTACCAAATGAGGTACTGAGAGAGACTCAATACAAGGTAATGCATAAAGCCATATATGGCTTCTATGGCTCTCGTAATATCACATGCAGTGATCACATAAGCAGATACCCGAAATGTGACGAACCAAATGCAGATTTGTACCACGGTTTGTGGACTTGCCCAAGGGTGGGGGAATTTTGGGAGTCCTTTATCCAGTGGCACGGTAGAATCATGAAGGATTCACCTCTATCACGCGAGTCAATTCTGCTCCATTATAAGCCAGACAATGGTAGCTTGTCACAGGCCAGGCATGTTAGTATTCTAGCAGCCAAACGTTGCCTTTTACGTCATTGGCTCCAACCAAACATTCCGAAAATAAAAGAGATCTTAGATCAGGTGAAGGGATGCGCTAGGATGACATTTTTAGGGGCTTAATACAAGTAGGAAAAGTTAGTAGGTGGGCTTATGAAAAAATGGAGGAACATCATTACACAAGTATTTAGTAGGGACGAGTTACAAGACCTAATCCGTCCATATCGTATGACTTCATGGTATCTGAGAGAACAGCTTAAAGGCACATTAGGTGATCTGGGAGAAAGCAATGTCAACATGTGACTGGAAGACAATATGAGGGATAGGAGAGGAAAGAGAATATGGACATGTGCACATTTTTTATTTTATGTTTAATTGCTCTTCAACTGTGATGTCTTTTTCACACATGCATATCAATGTACAGAAACAGCTATCTTTGACATTGTGAACCCTTTGTGAAAATGCATATAAAATGTGAATTGGTCAACATGATATGAAACAATACAAATTGTGTTTTAAAAAATAAAAACAATTATTACATATCACCAAAATTCATTTCTACAGCTAAACAGTACTATCTAACAGTAGCTCAATTTCAGTTTTACATAAGTATTTTAACCCCTTAAGAAATCAGCCCTATTTCACCTTAAGGACTTGGCCATTTTTTGCAAATCTGACCAGTGTCACTTTAAATGCTGCTAACTTTAAAACGCTTTGACTTATCCAGGCCATTCTGAGATTGTACTTCATGACACTGGTAAAATGAAGTAAAAAAAAAATTCATTTTTATTTATTAAAAAAATACCAAATTTACCCATAATTTTAAAAAAATTGCAAATTTCCAAGTTTCAATTTCTCTACTTCTTTAATACATAGTAATACCTACAAAAATAGTTATTACTTTACATTCCCCATATGTCTACTTCATGTTTAAATTAATTTGGGAATGATATTTTATTTTTGGGGGATGTTACAAGGCTTAGACGTTTAGAAGAAAATCTTGAAACTTTTCAGAAATTTTCAAAAACCCACTTTTTAGGGACCAGTTCAGGTCTGAAGTCACTTTGTGAGGCTAACATAATAGAAACCACCCCAAAATGACCCCATTCTAGAAACTACACCCCTCTAGTTATTCAAAACTGATTTTACAAACATCGTTAACGCTGTAGGTGTTCCACAAGAGTTAATGGCAAATGGTGATAAAGTTTCAGAATTTTGATTTTTTGAAAATTTTTCCATTTTAATACATTTTTTCCAGTAACAAAGCAAGGGTTAACAGTCATACAAAATGCTATATTAATTGCCTCGATTCTGTAGTTTGCAGAAACACCCCATATGTGACCGTAAACTACTGTACAGGCACACAGTAGAGCGTACAGGGAAAGGTGCGCCATATGGATTTTGAAAGGCAGATTTTGCTGGACTGTTTTTTTTGACACCATATCCCATTTGAAGCCCCCCTGATGCACCCCTAGAGTAGAAACTCCATCCCTCAAGGTATCCAAAACCGATTTTACAAACTTTGTTAACCCTTTAGGTGTTGCACAAGATTTAATGGAAAATAGAGATACAATTTCAAAATTTCAATTTTTCTTTCAGATTTTCCATTTTAATATTTTTTTTCCAGTTACAAAGCAAGGGTCAACAGCCAAACAAAACTCATTATTTATGGCCCTGATTCTGTAGTTTACAGAAACACCCCATATGTGGTCGTAAACTGCTGTACAGGCACACGGCAGGGTGCAGAAGGAAAGGAATGCCATACGGTTTTTGGAAGGCAGATTTTGCTAGACTGTTTTTTTGGACACCATGTCCCATTTGAAGCCCCCCTGATGCACCCCTAGAGTAGAAACTCCAAAAAAGTGACCCCATTTTAGAAACTACGGGATAGGGTGGAAGTTTTGTTGGTACTAGCTTAGGGTACACATGATTTTTGGTTGCTCTATATTACACTTTTTGTGAGGCAAGGTAACAAGAAATAGCTTTTTTGGCACCGTTTTTTTTTTTTGCTATTTACAACATTCATCTGACAGGTTAGATCATGTGGTATTTTTATAGAGCAGGTTGTCACGGACGCGGCGATACCTAATATGTATACAATTTTTTTTTATTTATGTAAGTTTTACACAATGATTTCATTTTTTATTTTTTTTCACAAGTAAAAAAAAAATGTTTTATTACAAAATGGAAGAATTGCACAGTGACTTCTCTCTTCACCATCATTTGCCTAGGTCAGGACCCCTATATTAGGGACAGGCTCATACACACGTCTCATATATCATCCAAATCATCCAGGTCGTCCATACTAGGAGGTGCTCCCTTGTCCTTCACTTGGTTGATCAAATCCAGGTAATGTTCTGCTAACGCCATCTCTCCCTCTTCTTCTGCATCCCAGTCTCTCCAATTGTCAAAGTCTACAGACAACCAGGCAGGCTTGTTATTCTCCTTGGTTAGCCTTGGCCATGCCACTTTCTCCTTCCACTTCCTAAAGAAACAAGTAATCGACCAGTCTGAACGCTTCTCCCTGGAATCCTTTGGTTGGACTCTGTCATGCAGCATAATCTCATTATACATCTGAATATTATCTTCATTTAGACAACTGAATATGACCTTATGTTCTTTTATGTCCACCTTAACATCCCGACTGTTCTCAACACAGAATTCTATATGCACACACTTTGCCCGGTCATACCAAAGAACTTTAGCAGGTTGCCTCTTACATCCAGGGACATCTCTTGTCATGTAGACCTTCTCTTTCCTCTTCTCCTCCGTTAAACCGCCATGAGAAATTCTTTCAGCCGCATCACGTCTAGGGTTGTTATCTTAATGCAGGGCGGCCGGGCAGACCACAATGATTTCATTTTTGAAACAAAAAAATAAATCATGTTTTAGTGTCTCCATAGTCTGAGAGCCATAGTTTTTTCAGTTTTTGGGCGATTATCTTAGATAGGGTCTTATTTTTTGTGGGATGAGATGACTGTTTGATTGGCACTATTTTGGGGTGCATATGACTTTTTGATCGCTTGCTATTACACTTTTTGTGACGTGAGATGACAAAAAAAATGGCTTTTTTTTACACCGTTTTTATTTTAATTTTTTTACGGTGTTCACCTGAGAAGTTAGGTCATGTGATATTTTTATAGAGCCGGTCGATACGGACACGGCGATACCTAATTTGTATACTTTTTTTTATTTATGTAAGTTTTACACAATGATTTCATTTTTGAAACAAATAAAATCATGTTTTAGTGTTTCCATAGTCTAAGAGCCATAGTTTTTCAGTTTTTGGGCGATTTTCTTGGGTAGGGTATGATTTTTGCGGGATGAGATGACGGTTTGATTGGTACTATTTTGGTGTACATGTGACTTTTTTGATCACTTTTATTACCTTTTTTGGGAAGTAAGGTGGGCAAAATTTCAATTTCCTCATAGTTTTTTTTTTTTTTATGGCGTTCACCGTGCAGGGAAAGTAACATGACCATTTTATAAGATCAGGTCGTTACGGACGCGGCGATACCTAATGTGTAGTGAATTTTTTAAATTTTTATTCAGTGATAAATGTGTTTTTTTTTATCTTTACTTTTTTTTACATTTTTTTGACCCAGACCCACTTGGTTATTGAAGATCCAGTGGGTCTGATGTCTGTATAATACTATACAGTACCCTATATAGTGTATTGTACTGTATGTTACTTGCACTTTGTCTGAACAGATCTATGCCTTTAGCACAAATCTGTTCAGCACCATGGACAGCAGGTTGCCTGAGAAGGCATCCTGTTGCCATGGGAACCTTCCCCGTCTGCCAAAACTGAGCAGACCGGGAAGGCAAAGGCACAGCAGCCCCCCCGATGGGAGAGGGAGGGAGCTCCCTGACTGTTAAACCTTTTCATACAGCGGTCCGTACGGACCGCGATATTGAAAGGGTTAAACGGCTGACATAGCAGCACAGATGTCAGCCGTTTATACCAGAGTGTCAGCAATGTGCTGACACTCTGGTATACCCACTGGACACCAATGAATATTCAAGAGGAGGCGGGCGGGGGATCGCGATCCCACCTGCCGCACCGCCCGCCTCCCACACCACCCTGCACCACCCGCCAGCATAAAATCATTCAGGGGTGCGGGGGGGGGGGGGGGGGTAAAAAATCTTTATTTTGGGCATTTTAAAGTTTCTGATCCCCGCGGTCAGGGAAACTGAATTGATCTGCGGTTTGCTGAGATCGCCGATACGGGGGGGGGGGGGGGGGGGGGAGTCATATGACCCCCCCCCCCGCGTTGTGACAGGATGCCCACTGAATGATTTTAGCGGGCATTCTGTTCCGATTAACCCCCACATTTCCGCAATCCCGTTTTAAACTCATGACGTATCAGATGAACCCATCAGACAGATCAGATTAAGTGAGATGACAAAAAAAATTTCAGCAAGAGGCTACCCTAGGCCACTTCTAGAGCAGGAATTACAAAAATGTAGTAGCCCAATTATTCACAAGCATAGCAGGGCCGGTAAACGTTTACCTTTTATTGTCAAATACCATCCTTTTATTAATAAATTTCGTCATGTCATCAATAAGCACTGGGGAATTATGCGTACGGCCTATCCCGATATTGTTGAATTTAGTGAACCTCCCATGATCTGCTATAAGAGAACGAAAAACATTCGCGATACCATTGTAAAAGCAGACATAGGAGGTTCTACTATGCCACGTCAACGTTTTCTATCCACTCCAAAAAAGGGAACTTTTCCCTGTTTGCATTGTGTGCATTGCTCAGCTGTGATTAGAGGTGAAACTTTTTCTCATCCACACACTGGGAAGCAGTTTCCAATAAGAGGTTTTTTTACTTGCGACAGCAATTTTGTTGTGTATTTACTAAAGTGCCCATGCGGTCTGATATACATTGGCGAAACGTCTGTCAGAATGAAGGATAGATTTAGTAACCATAAATCTACAATAAGGAAAAAAAATTTACTATTGCCGGTTCCCCTTCATTTTGACAGATGTTCCCACAATGTATCTCAATTGAGATTTCAAATTATTGAGCAAGTGTTGCCAGCACGCAGAGGTGGCAATAGAATTCTTATGCTCAAAAAACGTGAGAGTTTCTGGATACATACTTTACAGACCATTGAGCCCAGAGGTCTCAATCGAGAGTACGATTTGAATGCATTCCTGTGAATAATATTATTCTTCTCCTTTTTAGGTATATGTATATATATATACACAAAAAATGTATATTTTTTCATGATAGTTTTTTCTTTATAGTCTCAGAAAAAATAATAGAAGCCAAAATAGAAGAAATTCAAGATTACAGCCAGCGTTTACTGTCATATGTAATTTTATTCAATATGAATTTTGATATATATAATTTTCTTCAGCAGTCTCATACTGACAGCTCACCTGTTTTTCCTTTTTCCTTTCTCTTTCCTTATTGGATCGATACATCTAACCTTGTTACATATAATATGTGTCAATTGTTTGTAACAATGTCATGAAATTGTAATATACCTTTTCATTTGTTAGTTATATATATGTCTAGAATACCCACATAATGGGGTTATACAGTCATGTGAAAAAATTAGGACACCCTTTGAAAGCATGTGGTTTTTTGTAACATTTTTAATAAAAGGTTATTTCATCTCCGTTTCAACAATACAGAGAGATTAAAGTAATCCAACTAAACAAAGAAAACTGAAGAAAAGTCTTTTCAAGATCTTCTGTAAATGTCATTCTACAAAAATGCCTATTCTAACTGAGGAAAAAGATAGGACACCCTCACATGTATTCCCTCTTAAATTGGCTCAGATCTCACACAGGTATATCACACCAGGTGCACATAATTAGTAGATCGTTACTCTGCATGTTGAATGAGGCTTGCCCTATTTAAACCTCAGACATTTAGTTTGGTGTGCTCCTGACTGTTGAAGTGAGAGTGAGCACCATGGTGAGAGCAAAAGAGCTGTCAGAGGACTTCAGAAAAAGATTGTAGCAGCCTATGAGTCTGGGAAGGGATTTAAAAAGATCTCAAAAGATTTTGAAATCAGCCATTCCACTGTCCGGAAGATAGTCTACAAGTGGAGGGCTTTCAAAACAACTGCCAACATGCCCAGGACTGGTCGCCCCAGCAAGTTCACCCCAAGAGCAGACTGCAAGATGCTAAAAGAGGTCTCCAAAAACCCTAAAGTGTCATCTCGAGAACTACAGCAGGCTCTGGCTACTGTTGATGTAGAAGTACATGCCTCTACAATCAGAAAGAGACTGTACAAGTTTAACTTGCATGGGAGGTGTGCAAGGAGGAAACCTTTGCTTTCCAAGAGAAACATCGAGGCCAGACTGACATTTGCCAGAGATAAAGTTGACAAAGACCAGGACTTCTGGAATAATGTTCTTTGGACAGATGAGTCCAAAATTGAATTATTTGGACACAACAGCAGAGGACATGTTTAGCGTAAACCAAACACAGCATTCCAAGAAAAGAACCTCATACCAACTGTGAAGCATGGAGGTGGAAGTGTCATGGCTTGGGGCTGCTTTGCTGCAGCAGGACCTGGTCAGCTCACCATCATAGAATCCACGATGAATTCTACTGTGTATCAGAAGGTGCTTTAAGAACATGTGAGACCATCAGTTAGAAAATTAAAGCTGAAGCGGAACTGGACCATGCAACATCACAATGACCCAAAACATACTAGTAAATCAACCAAAGATTGGCTGAAAAAGAAGAAATGGAGAGTCCTGGAATGGCCAAGTCAAAGTCCAGATTTGAATCCCATTGAGATGCTGTGGGGTGACTTGAAAAGGGCTGTACGTGCAAGAAACCCCTCAAACATCTCACAGCTGAAAAAGTTCTGCATTGAGGAGTGGGGTAAAATTTCCTCAGACCGATGTCGAAGACTGGTAGATGGCTACAAGAACCGTCTCACTGCAGTTATTTCAGCCAAAGGAGGTAACACTCGCTATTAGGGGCAAGGGTGTCCTATCTTTTTCCTCAGTTAGAATAGGCATTTTTGTAGAATGACATTTACAGAAGATCTTGAAAAGACTTTTCTTCAGTTTTCTTTGTTTAGTCGGATTACTTTAATCTCTCTGTATTGTTGAAACGGAGATGAAATAACCTTTTAATAAAAATGTTACAAAAAACCACATGCTTTCAAAGGGTGTCCTAATTTTTTCACATGACTGTATATATACAAAGTATTTAAGTATGTGTCAATTGTTTGTAGCAATGTCATGACATTGTAGCATACCTTTTTATTTCGATCCGGTGCAGGAATGACATGAATTCCTGCACATAATGATTTGTTGATACTGGTAGTCATGGTGATGTGACCTCACCACGCTCTCAGCGTCAGGTACGGCGCACTATTTAAATCTCTAGTCTACATAGATGTATTAGGCTTGACAAAGGCTCATAGAGCCGAAACACGTGTCGCTGTTAATCTATTCATTTGTTCTCTGCTTTTGACCGTCTAAATGCTTGAATAAAGCAGTTTTCTTCAACTATATCCGAGTGCCGGTCTTATTCTGTGATTCAAGTGGGCTGTCTTTCCCTGACTCGAGCACCGGGACCTACAGAAGACGAGGAGTGCAGTCCGTACTTCATTATATAGGAGAGGGGGTAGTCGTGACGATATGTTACATTCGAGAGAAATGCAATGGATCCGCCGCCTGGGGACGTTGGGCCCAGGAGGCCTAAATAATGATTGCAAATATGCTTAGATTTGTCTATTTCCACGAATGTTTAACTTATATGCCTTTTCCACATTTCTCTCCAATAGGCTCTTTCCTCACAACGTATCCCTATGGGCTCACGTAGAACGTCCACTATAGACCACCCTTCACCAAACCTTCATAGTCCAACTAATGTATCGCTACCATTGGGTATAGTATGCCTATAGACGTAGTCATAGAGATGACAATTGTATATGTCTGATATGCAAAAACCTGTGGCACCTTTGAGACTGTGTACCACCCCAACCCTCAAATTGATGTCCACCAATATAGATCCGCATTTATACACATAATCACACTCCTACTATAGTGTATATAGCACTTTCAGATGCCAGGATCTTTAAAAAGGCAATAGGAGACCTCTAGACATTGCTTGGCAAACGCCAGCCCGTCCTCTTAGTTGAGTGCCAGAAACAAAGATGGCGCCACGGGCACATGACAGCAATGCGCATGCGCCAGACCTTTGCTCATCGCAAGCCCGCCGCCCTCCCTCACAGGGGCCGGCTACGCTGCACAGACCCGCCCCTCACACATGCCGGCAACCGCCGGATGTCCGGCTTGGGCTCTAATAAAAACACGGCGTGCACCGCATATACCGCACGCCGTGGAAACACGCAGACCGGCAATCCAGGTATGAGACAGTGCTTCAAAAGATAGACTCATATTGGGTCATTATACACTGTGACCTCTCGTGTTTGCTTATCATGCGCTGTTACTAGATGTCTTCATGTGCTGTTATTAGATGTCTGCATAGTCTTCACTCGTGCCACGGGTTCTTGCGTTCTCACATGACATTGTGAACGCCACCCCCTTCCCCAGGGTGATTATTAGGGTGCATTGTGTGATAATACAAGTTTGGCGACCGCCATTATCATGTAACTTCTAATAACCTGTGCCGCACCACAATTAGATATTGTATCTGCAACCAGTGTTTATGTTGATCTCTCTACCCCAATTAGGCTCCTCGGTCTCCCTGCTTTAATCATGTTTCTTTGAAATCATGTCTTAATCATGTCCCCTTTAAATCATGTCTTAACTGTTATTTCTCATGAATTGTACCTTGAACGTGCTACTTTTGATGCTGGAGCACAACCATTCCCCCTTTAAATGAATTAATTGACGCTGGTTCCTCATATGTGTATTTAACCAGAGAGACAGACGTCCACGGCGGTGCCCACCATCAAATCATGGACTCAATCAATGTAGAATCATGTGTCTAGACGATACGCTTTTAACACGCCTCCTCATTGACATCCCTAACATGTCACTTTTGATGCTAGTATACCACCGCTCTCTTTTTCAAATGCAGAATTTACTGGCGCCAGGGCCTCATGCATCTGTTGATCCATAGAGGTACCATTATCCTGAGCGGTGTCTAGCACCAAATCATGAATTATGCATTTAATTGATATGAAATCAGTACTCTGATGTTAATGACGACTCCCTTGGATGAAATGAATTATTTATTGAATTAACAGTTGAATTATGGATGAACTTTACCTGTCAAGGAGTAATAATATGAAATATTTCATGTGAATCGATATGTATATGAAATTCCACTGATGTGTACATGAATTTCCCTGTTTTTAATTGTACTGTTCTGTGTTTATCTTTGCATTTATAGCTTGACAAAGGGCACCAAATGGGCCCGAAACGTTGCACATAGCAATGAATGTCATAAGAATATATTGAGAATATACCACTGGTAAATAAAGGTTGAATATAAAGCTACATTGGTGTGCTGTCTCTGAAAAACTTATTTGAAAGCTACTATTTCACTCCGCGGGTGGAAGGAGGCTATCAGGAGACGAGCACCCACAAAAGCCATTTAACTAAACGTGTGCTGAGGTCTCACTACGATTAAGAAGATCCCTTCCATTCATAGGATCTAATGAAGCCTTGCTGCTTAGACCCCCAGTAATCACTTGTAATCCAGATGGAGCTGTCAGTAAGTATCCAGTGTCCCTGCAGTGCCTCCAAAGATTAAACTAAACATTACACCAAAATGATCAGACTGCATGGTCATGCCTTTACTTCTATCCCACCTCTAGAACCTAAACTCCACCCCTCCCCCATGTTATATATCCCCCCATATTATAAGCTTTTTCTTGCCTTCTATATGCAAACAGGTGACTCTGGCCCACAAGCTGGTCAGACATCAGATAGGTGTTGTGGGACGTGGATACGTAGTAGTTTGTCAGCGGCTGGTTCATGTCCTGATACACTTGGTGGTGCTCCCTCCGCAGGATGAAGTTATCTTCTGAATTCATGAACCTGACAAACCCTTCTAATGTCATGTAGTTCTCTCTGCGGGCTGAAAGAGATATCAGGGACACATACCTCTCAATTTTTGGGACGGTCAGAGAGGGACACTTATGGTTCATTGTGTGAAAGATCCATTTTTCCTGCATATTTATATATTTTTAATAGTTTTCTTAGTGCACAATAATGCAAATATCTGAATATAGAAATCTCTAAAATCCAAATTGCATCAAAAAAATGTAATAATACAAGACGGGCTCTAATATACAGATAGGAACCAGATAAACACTTTCTGGATCAATATTGTACGTGTTATAATGCAATTCTATACCTCAGGTCAAAAAAGAGGGACATTTAAAGAGCAAAGTGCAACAGAGGGACTTGGGTGAAAAATAGTGACTATCCCTCCAAAGAGGGACACTTCAGAGGTCTGGGGTCAACGTATTTCATAGGAATGGTGCCATTTCCACAGTTATGTCCTGGTCATAGATTCCACTTCAGGACTCATGGATCAAACTCTGTATAATAAACCTGTCTTCAACCATACAGCTCCTATGTACAAAAGGCGCACGGCTCCTGGGCCCGCTGCAATACCATGTCACTCTGGATTATGTGGTGATTTCAGAACATTATCCGCAATGTAGGGTAACCTATATGAGCCCACACTTCCTGAGATTTCTTATTTACCACCTTCTAGACATTAACCCTCAGGTCTGCCGCAAGGGGTTGAGAATCCAGAGATCACTTGTACCTTCTAGCATCAGCTCATGTTTCCCGATAAGTTGTCTGACTGTATTCTTTATGTTATAGTTTTCACAGGTCTCGCCGTATGGATTATCGGCCATTTTTTCATATATTGGGCCCATCGCAGAGCTGTAAAAATATTGTACGGTGACAACCTTTCTTGATCTAAAGATGCTGTTCGAATATACTGGAATGGAGTCAAGGGTCTTCGTTGGGAAGGTTTGATGGATGTACTGTTAGAAATGTGTGATCTATACCCTGATCCTGATTTAATAATTTTTCATGCGGGGGCCAATGATGTGGGCAAATTCGGTACCATTGAGTTGGCTTTATAAGGTGGGGGCGGACGCGATCGTGGAGAGAAAAGTCCAATATATTCTTTACCTCTCCTTCCAAATAATTTTATACTTTTCCTCTTTTCAATATAAATATCTTTATAAGTACAGAAAAAGTACAGATAGTGTTTCTACAGGAAACTCGTTTTAATCATAAGACACCGGACCTCACACATCCCCCCTATAACCCATGGTTTCACAGTACTTCCGATTTCGCTAACAAATTGGGTACGAGCGTAGGCACCCATAAAACATACCAACTTTTCTTTAGTGGAAACCAAAATAGATCCCAAAGGTAGATTAGTTTTTATAAAAGGGTACATTGACTCCCAACTTTACACACTGGCTAATTTTTACACCCCCAATTCTTCCTATAGGCAGTGGTATGAAACGGTTATGAATGAATTAGAGATATTTAGAGAAGGTTTGATCATCGTAGCAGGAGATTTCAATGTCTCACTTCAACCTGCTCTTGACTGTTCCATTGGGAAAACTACGGTGCCTTTTAAAACATTGGCCACTATTAACAAACTAATACATAAACACTCCCTAGTTGATATCTGGCGCACCTTCCACCCAGATACAAAAGATTACACATTTTATTAGCTCCACACAATTCTTATCACAGAATTGATTATATTCTCTTTGCGGCTGCTCTCTTACACCTTTGTATAGAGGTTCACATCTGCTCTATGATCCATTCGGACCATTTCCCAGTTTTCATGTCCTTTAAAGTCCCAGACAGCCGCCCCAAGGTATTCCATTGGAGGCTGAACGAGACAATTATTGACAAATCAATGATCACAGATCGTGTTGAGACCAGTCTGAAAGAATACTTTCTTTTAAACAAGTCGAAGACATATCTCCCCATATTTTATGGGAATCTCACAAATCGATTAGAGGGTTTTTTATATCTATAACTTCCCATCTAAACAAAACTAGGAAGGAAAATAAGATGTCTCTGAATAGTAAAATACAGAAAATAGAATCTATACATAAACAATCTGTCCACAAAACACCTAAAAGAACTGATTAAGCTGAGAGAAGAACTAAGACTTAACATTCAGTCAGCTAAATTCTACTTCTCCCTAAGACAGAATTCTTTGCTCATGGTAATAAACCAACTAAATTTATGTTGGCCATGTTGAAACAGAGAAAAAGGAGATCTAGAATTATGGCCATTAAGCATCAGAACAATTCTGTTTCATCGGACGATGTTGGCATTGCAGAGGCCTTTCACGCCTATTATTCTGACCTTTACAATATCAATATGTCTGACACAGAAGAAGCAAAAAAGAAAAAAAAGGAGGAACTTACGGCTTTCTTTTTGGAAAGGCTCAAACTTCCTTCCCTCTCAGCTGATCAGGCTCTATCTTTGTGTAAACCAATCACAAAAACCGAACTACTGACATCCATGAACATGGCCAAAGGAAGAGCACCCGGACCTGACGGCCTTCCCCTATCATACTACAACACATTTTCTAAGATTCTAGTACCTTATCTATTAACTTCCTATAATCACGCTATCAGAGAATCAGCATTTTTACCCCAAACGCTTTCAGCTCATATCTCACTGATACACAAACCTAATAAGGACCCTACCTTATGCCCTAATTACCGTCCCATTTTATTGCTGAACCTTGATGTTAAAATATTCGCCAAAATATTAGCCTTGAGGATAAGACCCCTACTACAATCACTCATTCATTCAGACCAGTGTGGCTTTGTCCCTAATAGAGAAGGAAAGGATAATACTTTTAAAGTGATTAATGCCATATCTCTTACTAAGAAAACTATTGTACTATTGAGTACTGACGCAGAAAAGGCCTTTGACAGGGTATCTTGGCCCTTTTTGCAAAGCACCCTGTCAAAGTTTGGCTTCCATGAAACATTTATAGACACCATATGTACAATGTATGCTTCACCCAGTGCCCAAATAAGAGTTAATGACACTGTCACCTACGGTCCATATAAAAAAAAAAAATAGTACAGGACAGGGCTGTCCCCTATCACCAATTCTTTTTATATTATCACTAGAACCTTTACTCCAATATATACGCCAATCACCTGACATATTTCGTTTAAAATGTAAAAAGATAGAAATAAAACAACCTGCTTATGCAGATGACCTTCTTATGTTGATCACTAACGCACTGCGCGCATTTCCCATCCTTCTACACGTCTTCAACTCATTCAGCTTTATTTCTAACTATGAAATAAATCCTACTAAATCCCAAGCAATGGGTATTAATGTACAATCTACAGTCATAAACAAATTACAAATTACTGCCCCTTTCCTTTGGACAAAAGAACACATAACATTTTTAGGGATCAACATCACCCCCAACCTAGATCAATTATTTAATGCTAACTACCGTCCCCTACTAAAAAGTATCCTAGATATACTAAAATCTATTTCTCTCATGGTGGGGCAAGAGGAACATTTTTCATTCTTTAGTGGTACCTAAGATCAATTATTTCCTACAGACGTTACCTATTAAACTTCCCCGTGAGTTTTTTTTATCAATTCCGAAAAATAAGCTCTAGCTATATATGGGGTAACATTAAACCTAGGCTGGCCTTTAAGATTTTACAGCTGCCTTATGATAAAGGTGGAATAATTCTACCCTCTATACAGAGGACTTATAATGCTATACAACTAGGTAGAGTTTTGGATTGGGTAAGAAAACCCCTACATAAGCAATGGAGGGTATTACTCCTTTTGTGTTATGCTTGCTACCCTTTTGTATATATAAAAAAAAAAAAAACACTCAGTCACCACAGACCTTGCTGGTCTGGACTACTATGGTAGCTCAGCTAAGCTGTTAGGGGTGTATCTGACCACCAGCTTGTTGATTGTTTCCAGTGATAACTAGCAGATTTTAGACTGCTACAGAAACCAGTCACCTTTAACCTCTTAATGACCAGAATCTGTCTGAGATCTTGTTTTATGCGGGAGAAATGTTATTTTAGATAACATTGAACTCCCTCAGTTATCTGATCATGAATGTTCTTTGTTAAATACTCCAATAACCCTTGGTGAGTTAGCTGAAACGGTTGATAGTATAAAAGGGAACTCTGCACCAGGCAGAGACGGTTTACCCTTTGAATTATATAATTATCACGGACAAATTTTTAATAAGTCCTGGGAAGACAGTTTACTCCCTCCCTCCTTAACGGAAGCGTCTATATCCCTAATTCTGAAAAAGGAGAAAGATAAAATAAAAATTGGGTCCTAACGCCCAATTTCATTACTCAACACCGATTATAAGATATTAGTGAAACTCCTCGCCAATAGGTTAAGGAGGGTTATCCATACTCCGATTCACCCGGATCCATCGGGGTTCATCCCCAAACGTAGTATTCAGTCTAATATTCGTAGAGCTCTCCTTAATATTTATATTGGGGGGGGATGACCGCTTCATCCCGTCTCTAGATGCCGAAAAGGCCTTTGACAGGGTGGAGTGGCCTTTTCTGTGGAGAACGATGGGGAAAATGAATCTAGGTGAATACTTTATTAAATGGGTTTGTCTTCTCTATTGTAACCCAATGTCTAGTGGTAAAATAAACGGGGTAGACTCTGAACGGTTCTCCCTACAACGGGGGACCAGGCAGGGCTGCCCCCTCTCACCTTTACTTTTTGCTCTATCTTAAGAACCCCTAGCATATATAATTAGACAGGCCAATAATATTATGGGCTTTGGCGGGAAGGGGTTGTACGACAAAATTAGTCTCTATGCGGATAATATCCTCGTCTTTTTAAACCAAGGGTAGAAGGCGTTACCTTTAGTGATGAATATCTTTGATGAATATGGTTTGGTAGCAGGATTCAGAGTAAACTGGGATAAATCAGAATTACTCCCCTTGGTCCGTTCCCTGCCTGGTGGTTCATCCAGTGTGAGAACTTTGACCCCCACCGACTCTAGAATTTTTTTCTATAGAATATTTGAGAGTTAGAATTAGTGCGGATTTTGCCAGATATAACTCTTTAAATATCGTTCCTATGATTAATAAGGTGAAAGACAAAATTCGCACTTGGCAGAAATTACCTTTGTCGCAATCTGAAAGGATTGCACTGGTGAAGATGGTGGTCCTCCCTATTGTACTATATTATTTAACTGCCTGTCCAGTATGGATTGATGACTCCTTTTTTAGACTTTTAGAAAGATTAATGAATGATTTGATTTGGGGCAGGGTAAGAATTAAACAAAAATTCCTCTGGCTTGCAGAGAGAGATGGTGGGTTTTCCCTCCCCTTCTTCCAGGTGTATTATATCACGCCACAGTTGCGGTGGTGTATGGGCGAGGACCATTATCTTGCATTTTTTCTTAGGGATTTTCATGGCCCATACCATCTAGTAATTTACACCATATCTACGAAGTTTATAAGTTTTCAATATTCAAAAGAAAATCTAAAGTTTAATGAAAACAATATTCTGCCGGAACCGGAGGCACAGAAACTGGCGCAAAACTCAGGTCAGTTATGTTCTCGTCTCGCTGTGATGTTGCTCTCGACTCCTCCCTCTGGTTTTGTCGTCTGGGCTCCATCACAATTAATGATGTGGGTTTGTGGTTTCACTCAGGGCATAAAATTAAATTGAGTCAGGATTTTATGGATGCTCAGATGAGATTTATCAATTAGAAAGCAGCTATTTACTTGAATAACATCAGCAAAATCCAGCCACCTTAGGCCTCATGTACACGACAGTTGTTTTATTCCGTGTCCGTTGTTCCGTTTTTCGTGATTTTCTGCGGACCCATTGACTTTCAATGGGTCCGTTGAAAACTCGGCTAATGCACCGTTTGTCATCCGTGTCCGTGATCCATGGTTCCAGTCCGTCAAAAAAATATAACCTATCCTATTTTTTTCACGGAAAACGGTTCGCGGACCAATTCAAGTCAATGGGACCGTGAAAAAATGCGGAGGCACAGAAGATTGTCATCCGCGTCCGTTTTTTTTCCTATCATTTGCATGGCAAACTTGACTTTTTTGACTAGACTTTTTTTTAACTTTGCTTCATGTCTGGTGATTCTCCAAAAATAAAGGAAGACACACGGAAACAAAAACGGAACAACGGAACCCCATTTTGCGGAACGGAACACAACAATGGTCGTGTGCATGAGGCCTTAAGGGTACATGCACACGTTCAGGATTTATGTGCGGAGAATCAAATAACATATTAATTGAGCCTCAAACCGCTTTTGGACTGTGACTACACACTGAGGAGTCACTGTTAATTAATCAATACTAATTATTTTTTGAACCACTGTTATCCCAACTGCTGCTATATCTTGGACTGCTGCCATCACACTGAGGACTTGACATACGAGTCCATAACCAATATTTAACTATCTTTTGAACCGCTGCTATTTTAACTGCTGCTATATTTGTGAACTGCTGCTACCTTACAGAGGACTTGACACATGAGTCCATGGTCATTGGTGAAATAGAAGTACCAGAGGATACTAATAACCACAACAAATACACTCACCTAAAGAATTATTAGGAACACCATACTAATACGGTGTTGGACCCCCTTTTGCCTTCAGAACTGCCTTAATTCTACGTGGCATTGATTCAACAAAGTGCTGATAGCATTCTTTAGAAATGTTGGTCCATATTGATAGGATAGCATCTTGCAGTTTTGAGGGATGCACATCCAGGGCACGAAGCTCCCGTTCCACCACATCCCAAAGATGCTCTATTGGGTTGAGATCTGGTCACTGTGGGGGCCATTTTAGTACAGTGAACTCATTGTCATGTTCAAGAAACCAATTTGAAATGATTGGAGCTTTGTGACATGGTGCATTATCCTGCTGGAAGTAGCCATCAGAGGATGGGTACATGGTGGTCATGAAGGGATGGACATGGTCAGAAACAATGCTCAGGTAGCCCGTGGCATTTAAACGATGACCAATTGGCACTAAGGGGCCTAAAGTGTGCCCAGAAGACATCCCCCACACCATTACACCACCACCAGCCTGCACAGTGGTAACAAGGCATGATGGATACATGTTCTCATTCTGTTTACGCTAAATTCGAACTTCATTTGAATGTCTCAACAGAAATTGAGACTCATCAGACCAGGGAACATTTTTCCAGTCTTCAACAGTCCAATTTTGGTGAGCTCGTGCAAATTGTAGCCTCTTTTTCCTATTTATAGTGGAGATGAGTGGTACCCGGTGGGGTCTTCTGCTGTTGTAGCCCACCTTTCTTTCCCATTCTGACATTCAGTTTGGAGTTCAGGAGATTGTCTTGACCAGGACCACAACCCTACATGCATTGAAGCAACTGCCATGTGATTGGTTGACTAGATAATCGCATTAATGAGAAATAGAACAGGTGTTCCTAATAATTCTTTAGGTGAGTGTATATTAGTGTCAACAGTCATTTATCTGGGATTTTAATCATTTTATCATATAGTTTTACTGTATGTTTTATATGTCATTTTAGAGTGAATAAATATTTGTTTATTGATCTATATACAACCAGATGGCGAGTGCCTACTCCTTTTGATCTATATTCTTTAACTGCCTGTCCAGTATGGATTGATGACTCCTTTTAAGAATTTTGGAAAGATTAATGAATGATTTGATTTGGAGGGGTGGGGGGTAAGAATTAAACAAAAATTCCTCTGGTTTGCAGAGAGAGATGGTGGGTTTTCCCTCCCCTTCTTCAATGGGTATTATATCGTGGCACAGTTGCGGTGGTGTATGGGTGAGGGGGAGGACCATTCCATTATCTTGCATTTTTTCATTATGGATTTTCATGGCCCATACCATCTAGTAATTTACACCATATCTACAAAGTTTATAGGTTTTCAATATTCAAAAGAAAATAAAAAAAAGGAATAGGATGAATATTCTGCCGAAACAGGAGGCACAGAAACTGGCACAAAACTCAGGCCAGTTATGTTCTCGTCTCGCTGTGATGTTGCTCTCGACTCCTCCCTCTGGCTGGTTTCTTAGGGATTTTTGTAGCCCATAGCATCTTGTAATTTACACCATATCTACGAAGTTTATAAGTTTTCAATATTCAAAAGAAAATTTAAAGTTTAATGAAAACAATATTCTGACGGAACCGGAGGCATAGAAACTGGCCCAAAACTCAGGTCAGTTTTGTTCTCGTTCTCGCTGTGATGTTGCTCTCGACTCCTCCCTCTGGTTTTGTCGTCTGGGCTCCATCACAAATAATGATGTGGGTTTGTGGTTTCACTCAGGGCATAAAATAAAATAAATTCAGGATCTTATGGACGCTCAGATGAGATTTGTCAATAGACTGTGCTGTGCTGCTGTAATAATGTACTCTGTCCTCCCTTAGCTTGATCAGGGCAAAGGGGGTGAAATGGCAGCTACATGGTGAATTAGGCCTGTTCTGCACCTCCATTAAGTTACTTCTCTGTTAATCTGTCCTCTCACTTCCCTTCAACTAACTTTATTAGCACACCCCAGATATATACAGTAAGTGATGCCAGCACCACCTAGGGTCGAATAGATGTAATGACACTGCCAGCCTGATATTAGGAATTACAATGACTTTATAAATACATTTAATAAATATGCAAATGTTTCAAGGGTCCACTTGTACACACATAAGTAGGTGCTGCAGTCAGATAGATCTTAATGATTTCCTCGTCTTCTTCTCAGGTAGAGAACAGGGCAATGGCCATGGTACTTTCAGATCTGGTCATTTACACTATATCTAAAAAGTTTACAAATTTTTGCAATGAGCAGGACCGTGGTACGGTTACACGGATGCCAAATTATGCAGTGGGTCCGGATATGAGTATAGAAATCTATAGTTTTGTTTGTGACGCCAATTGCAGCGTGCACAGAGTACTAACGCAGGGCCCTTTAAGGTGTTGTAACTCACGTACCAAGGTTAGGATTGCCAGAGTGGTGTAATGTCTCTGTATGGTAACAGCAATGGTGTCAACGGTGTCTCCTACCTGGGTATGGCTGGACTCCTGGATCCTGGCTCACTTGCAATAAAATGAGTGTGTTGCTAGTAGGAGTAATTGAGGGATTTGCAGCCATAATTGAGATCCAGACTTGAATATAGTACTAACTTGTCTTTACTATATGCAGCTTTCATCAAAGTGAGATACAGCAATAGTCTTGGCTTCCCAGCAGGTATTGGCAATGTGTGGCAGGAATCTATCTTCTGCTTCTATCATATGCCTGGAGCTCTTTGCAGGATAAGGCGTCTGCTTGTGGCTCTGTAATGTGGCAGGAATTTATCATCTGCTTTTACTATCTTCTGCTATCTGGGGACTGACTAGCTGAGGAGGAATTTGGCTTCTCCTGGTCTCTGGACGGTACTCACAGTTGTGCTCACAGGGTATGCTTCTTCCTGGAATTCTGGAGGTGGCTGCTTGCTTCTACCAGCTGAGGCTGAAGGGCTCAGGCTGGGAATGATGATCTTTTGTCTCAGCCGAGACAAGATTCTGGCTTGGGATCCCTAGAGCCACGATGGGTGTGAATAGTCCTCAAGTGAATTATTTATTGAAAGGAATTGTGGAGAAGTACAGTAAGACAAGACGGTCACATCCGAAGCTGATGGCAAAGGAGCCTTGAGAAAGTCAACTTTTTCTCTAAATTCTATCTGCTGGAGGAATACCATTGGATCAGAGATGTCCTTAACATTTTTGGCAATGACACAAGCCCTTTTCTGCTTGTTGATAATGGTGTTGAGCTTATTGATTTCAGGGTAATACGCCTGCAGGACTTCAAGCCTCATGGTCTCATAGTCTGAGAGGATATGGCTTATAGCACGATCACTATGGTGACTATGGGTAGCTAAATGTGGCTCTAAGGCTTCAGGTACCATACCTTAGGCAAAGGCTCAGAAGGGGAGGTATTTAGCGTCTCCATACACTTCTGGCAATGTCACAGGAGGAGGGTAGTATAATCTCAAGGAACTCCTGGAAGTAAAAGACCTCAGGATGGGAGCAATCCTGAACATATAACAAATAGGAAGGAGGGGTCTATGACTTCTAACCATTCCCGAAGCAGCGGGGTTACCCGTGTAGTTACTGGACCTGCCAGGACTTACCACTTGATTCTACCTGTGCACTATGAGTAGGCCATTAGTATTAAGCGTCCGCATAGGCAGTCCGTATAAAGGGGTGAGAGAACATGAGCTGTAAAATAAGGCACACTGGAGTAAATTGCTACATTTTTTGTTAAGTGCAATGTTAAGTGCAATTGTCACAAAACGTGCAGGAAGGTCACATTGCGGCACCAAGAAGAGAATACACACAATGGGCATGTTATACTTGAATGTTACATAACTTGTAAACATTTGGCAAAATTATAGTGCAATTATATCACATAGAAATCACTAAGAGCTCAGGTATACGTTTGAGTCTTTTCTTTGGGTGCAAGCTTTTAACGTTGCAGTAAACATCTTTAGAAAATAGTGCAATTTTATTAATGCAATAATGTGCTCAAATATAGCTTGAGTCCTTTTCCTTAACCCCTTAGTGACCAAGCCTGCTTGGGCCTTTATGACCAAGCGTTTTTCTTCCTTTTTTCATGGTCTCGTTCCAAGAGCTATAACTTTTTTATTTTTCCGTCTATATAGCTTTATGAGGGCTTGTTTTTTACGGGACAAGTTATAGTTTTTAATGGCACCATTTTGGGGTACACAACTTTCTGATTAACTTTTATTAACTCTTTCTGGGAGGGAGATGGGGGAAAATAGCAATACTGCCACTGCGTTTTTACATTATAAATTTTACGGCGTTCATTTTTCAGTACAAATAACATAATATCTTTATTCTCTGGGTCAGTACGATTACAGTGATACTAAATACTTAAATTTTACGTTTTACTACTTTTTTTCCAATAAAACCCCTTTTATTAACCAAAAAAATGATTTTGCATTGCCACTTCACAAGACCCATAACTTTTTTTCTTCTTTTTCTATGGAGTTGTGTGAGGGCTTGAATTTTGAGGGACAACTTGTATTTTTCATTGGTATCATTTTGGAGAAAATGGCGCTTTTTGATCGCTTGTTATTAAGTTTTTTTCGGTGGAAACTAAGAATAAATGAGAAATTCTGTATTTTTTACGGTGTTCACCATAGGGGATAATTTATGTAATATTTATGTAGTCCGGGTCGTTACGGACGCTGCAATACCAAACATATGGGGGATATTTTCTTTTTGCAATTTTTTTCATTAAAAAGCGTATTTTCAATGGAAAAAAAGCATATTTTTTTATTTTATGGATTTTTTTTATTTAATAAATGTGTATTTTTTTATTTATTTTTTACTACTTAAAAGTCCCACATGGGGACTATAATATACAGCATTTTGATTGCTTTTAAAATGTAATGCATTATCTCTATAAGGCATTACATTTCAATAGCAATTTCAAACCTTGACCAGCAGGCTGCGCCAGAGAGGCACAGCCTGCTGGAGAGAACTGAACACAGGCTCGGGGCCCTAATCGGAGGCAAGGTAAGCTTCCGAACATATCAGCACCCCGCGATCTTATTTTCGGGGTGCTGATGGGAGACAGAGGGAGTCCGCTCCCTCTGTCACCACTTTACATGCAGCTGGCGCCATTGCGCCCGGCTTGTAAAGGCTTAAACAGCCCGGATCGGCACTTCTGCCGGTCCGGGCTGTTAAAGCAGGGTCCCAGCTCTCATGTGAGAGCCGGGTCCGTGCTCCCCGCTGCATGGGGGATCCGTGCAGCGCTTAGACCAGGCCGCCGTAAAAACGCGGCGGCTCAGCCTAAGGCCCCTTAGTGACCGCCGTAAAAACACGTATGGGTGGTCACTAAGGGGTTAAAGTGCTTAATGTTGAATCCTCTGGAAACAGGGCAAAAGTCAATTGTAATCCACAGGACAATAATAGTTAATTGTAATCCAATGGAAATATAAAATGTTATGTAAAAGCACTTAAAATAGCAGCATATTTTAGAGCTATAGTTCCACAAGGTTATCAAGTAACCTGAGAAAGGGGATAAAACTATGTAAAAACTTGGATGCAAGGGGTTAAATGATGATGGGGAGAGTACTTACTGCACAAGACCATCAAGGTGAGGACAAACTACGGCAACCTGAAACAGAAAACGTTAAAAACAATGCCAACGGGTCCTCACCCGTCAGGAATAGTCCATGACGTGGCTCCCAAATAGTTCCTATTTGTTGAAGGATGCATCTTTAGAGAAGGACATACATGTCCTCCTCGCTGCTGGAGCTACTAAAGCGCATCAGAGGATGCTCTTGCCTCTGGTAGCTCAAGGTTGCAGCAGTAGTGGTACGCCACTGACCTCTAGTGGTGGCTGTAGGTACTGGCTGTGCAGACAGCCTGGTGAAAGCAGCTGTAACCTGCTGCAAGCTGGGATCCCTAGCCGGTGCAGAGGCGGTTAAAACCTCCAGCTTAAGGGCTTCTGGTAGGCAACTTGAGGGTGCCTGGGGTTGCTTCCACGGCAAAACATACGGTTGCACCCTGGGATTGAAGGTGAGAACTGAGTTGTTGATTTGGCCCACCCGCAGTGTTGGTGGTGCAGCCAGGTCAGGAATAAGTGGCTCAGGTTCTGGTGGGGCTGTTCTCTGAACCTCAATAAGGTCCTCAACTTCCCTCAAGTTAAGGCCCCATGCACACGGCCGTTGTTCACGGCCGTGTGCGGGCCGTGGAACCGCGGCCTGGATCCCTTCCTGTGAGCTGGAGCGCCCGGCGTCACTAGTTGCTATGACGCCGTGCGCTCCCTGCTGCCGCCGCAATACAGTGATACACTGGTATGATCTATACAACGGCCGTGTGCATGGGGCCTAAAGGAAAGAAAAAGCTAAGTTTTTTTGTCCCTATAAGGGCCAGGATTATAGAAGATCCAGCTTCAGAGGACGCCCTCACAGGGGAAGATCAAGCAATAGGCCAGGTGCAGAGGGATATAGGAAGAAGTCTGATGATTCCAAGCAGCCCAAAACCGAATTCTGACGCCAAAAGTCAAGTAGGAGGCCGATTGTCCCATTTTTATTCAGAATGGAAGCAAATAACGTCAGACATCTGGTCTCTCCAGATAGTAAAGGAGGGATACGATTTAGAATTCTACCGGTCCCCTCGAGATCGTTTCGTCCTGAACGAGAAAAATCTATGTCTCTTCCATCTTCTGCAGGAGTTCCTGGAAAAGGGCGCTCTAGAACCAGTACCCTTCAGTCAAAAAGGGAAAGGAGTATACTCCAGAATATTCGCTGTCCCCAAATCGGACGGGGGAAACAGGCTGATTATAGTCCTACGGTACCTGAACCATCACATGAAGAAGATACACTTCAAGATGGAAACAATAAGGTCCATCACAGCAGTACTCAAACGGAATCAATTCTTGGGGTCCTTGGATCTCAAGGACGCATATCTCCATATACCAATAAAGAGCTCGGCGAGAAGATTCTTGAGGGTAGCAATCCAGGTCAAGAGGAAAACCCTTCACTTTCAGTTCAAGGCACTTCCGTTTGGTCTGTGTTCTGCACCAAGAGTATTTACGAAGATGGCAGTCATCATAGCAGCAGAGTTACGCCTTCAGGGAATCCTCGTCTTTCCCTACCTGGACGATTGGCTCATTGCAGCAGATTCCAGAGACATTCTGCAAGCGCATCTCAAGACAGCAATAGAGCTTCTTCAATCCCTGGGCTTCTTGATAAACTGGAAGAAGTCGAACATCACCCCCTCTACCTCCAAGAAGTTCCTCGGTCTCCTAATAGATACAGACTCCATGATGTTATACCTAACTCCGGCGAGGGTAGAAGTCTTGAGAAAAGAAATAAAGACCCTAATGACCCTACGTTCCCCCTCTGTCCGCAGGGTTATGAAGACTTTAGGCCATATGACAGCAACTTCGGATGCGGTACCATGGGCCTTGATACACGCCAGAGACCTTCAGCAGGATATGTTGAGGACCTGGCATTACACTCGGCACAATCTAGAGGCGAGAGTAAATATAAGAACCTCAACTGTACAAGGTCTAAAGTGGTGGCTTTTATCCAAGAATCTCTCCCGGGGGAAAGTATTCCTATTCAGGTCTCCGGTGGAAATCACCACGGATGCCTCCAGCAGTGGTTGGGGAGCACACTTTCAGGACAAATGGATCCAAGGGGAATGGTCGACGCATCAGAAGAAGCGTTCTTCAAACTACAGAGAGCTGAAGGCAATATTTCTAGCCCTGCTCCACTTCCAGCAGTTTATCGAGAGAAAATATGTGATGATTCGTTCAGACAATCTTCCAGCGGTGTTCTACCTGAACAAACAAGGAGGTACAAGGAATGCTGCGCTTCTGAATCTGTGCAAGGAGATATTCCTTTGGGCAGAAGTACATCTCTCAGAATTAAGAGAGAGGCATATAAAAGGTTGCTTGAATACTCGAGCGGATCTCTTGAGTCGGAAGAAGATCAGTCAGTCGGAATGGGAATTGAATCCTGTTATATTCCAACAAATCGTAAACAGATGGGGTTGTCCGGATTGGGATCTCATGGCATCCAAGGAAAACAGGAAATTGACCAACTACTGCTCCATAAACAGGAGGGATCGGCCCACAGTAGTGGATGCGTTCTCCATCAGTTGGAAGCACCTATTCGTCTATCTCTTCCCACCTGTTCCTCTCATCCTGAGGGTTCTGAGGAAGATCCTGCTGGAGAGACCCAAAGTCATCCTAATAGCCCCATTCTGGCCCAGAAGGTCCTGGTTCCCTCTCCTGCTTCAAATGTCGAAGAGAGAATACTGGAAGCTACCACTAGTTCCCAACTTACTTCTTCAGAACGGCCTGTACCATCAACATCTGGACAGGCTACACCTTACGGCCTGGAGACTGAGAGAACCAGACTAGAACAGGAAGGTCTTACCGAATCAGTGATTTCTATCCTACTGTGCTCACGCAAAGATTCCACTAATATGAAATATGCAAGAATCTGGAAAAAGTTTGTGGCCTGGTCAACAGAATCTAACTATCCAGAGGTTACAGTCAAGTCCATTCTCCAATTCCTCCAAGAGGGCTTCCAGAAGGGATTTAAGCCCAATACTTTAAAGGCTCACATGACAGCGATCAATGTGATGACAGAGAATAAATTTCTTAATCACCCTCTCATATCCAGATTCTTCAAAGCCATAAGGAAACTGAAGCCAACCTTGAGAGAACCTGTCCCCATCTGGGATCTCTCCCTGGTCCTTAGGACGTTGTTGACTCCGCCTTTTGAACCCCTTCAAGATACAGACCTTAAATGGTTATCATACAAAGTATTATTTCTGGTGGCTATTACCTCAGCAAAGCGCCTAAGAGAGCTACAGGCCTTATCCTCAAGACATCCCTATCTAAGATTCCTGCCTGACGGTGTATTGTTGCGTACCATGCCCTCCTTTATACCGAAGATCTCTTCCACGGACAATGTGAATAGAGAAGCCTTCCTACCTGTATTTATTCCTGACCCTGCTAACGATCAGGAGGAGCTCTTACATACTCTAGATGTTAAAAGAGCCATTGAAAACTATTTGTAGAGAACAGCAGATTTCAGGAATGCAGAAAGCCTTTTTTTGTCTTTTTTGGGATCAAGGAAGGGTCATCAGCCATCTAAAGACACCCTGGCTAGATGGATAAGGTCTACGATTATAGAAGCATACGAATTAGAAGGTCTCTCTTCTCCATTCCCTCTAAGAGCACATTCGACAAGAGCTACCGCGGTCTCCTGGGCGGAACAAGCGCAAGTCTCTATCCAAGACATCTGTAACGCTGCGTCCTGGTCCAAGTCTCTCACCTTTGTCAAGCACTATCGGCTGGACATCAACGCTAAAAGCTCAGCCTTCAGGACCGGAGTGTTAAGTGCAGCCTTGCAGATTGATCCCCCCCCCCCTTCGTGATCTATAAAAATCCCATGGTGTGCTGCCGGAGGACGAAGAGGGAAAGGAAAAATACGTACCTGGGATTTTACTTTCCTTGAGTCCAGAGGCAGCACATGTATACCCTCCCAAATAAAGATCTTTCATTAGCATGAATTTTTCGTCTGAATCTATTTTTTAAAACACAGGGGGATGCGGCTAGATGACCGGCTATATAGGTACTAACTAACTATCTTTAATTGTCTAACTAGGTGGGCGGTCCAAGGATCTGATGAGGTCGGGTTAACCCATGGTGTGCTGCCTCCGGACTCAAGGAAAGTAAAATCCCAGGTACGTATTTTTCCTAGGCAGCGGACTCTCCATGCAGAGCCTGGGTCTTCCTGCCAGGTCTCTGGGTCAACTGCAGGGGTTAACGGTTTGGCCAGCAGGGTCACACCGGCAGCAAAGGGGCCTTGGACGGAGCACATAGGGGTGTACTCTACTTGATCTCCTGCGTACAGGTTGTGACGGGCCTGTGGTAGGTAATGTTGTTTCAGGGAGCGGCGGCCCAAAAATATTTCTGATCCAGAGTGGCTATCTTGCAGGAACAAAATGCAATGAGCAGGACCGTGGTACGGTTACACGGACGCCAAATTATGCAGTGGGTCCGGATATTAGTATAGAGTACAGTTGTTATAGATGCTTCCTGAAGGACAAGCTCCAGCTTTGAGCAATTCTTTGATACAGTCAAAATGGCCACCACTAACTGCAGTGAATAATGGGGTTTGGGCTTTCATACCCAAGATGTCCACTTCTTCCCCCAAGAAGTGGCGGCTCAGGCGCGGGGAGGTCAAGCACGTCAGGAAGTACAGGGCGAAGCTGGTGTTTTTCTGTCGCCCAGTTCCCATCCTTTCGGAACTAAATGAGAAAGAATGAGGTGAATAGTCCATACCATGAAGACAGTGACCATGACATGGTGGTGTATCTAAAAGAGAGGAAATCACATTCTACATAGAATTTATCAGAATCATCTCTTTAATGGCTCATAATTACTTCCCACCATAAACAGTAAAATCAATGCGTGCGCCAAATGTATACCTACTGTACGGAGCAATGAAGAGGCTGTCAGGATCACCACAGGCTCTATATACAGCTGATCAGTGAGGCGCCCATCCCCACCACCCTAATACTGATGGCCTATCCTACAGAAAACCCATCAATATTACTATTCCGGACAACCTCCTCAATTATATTGCCATTCACCTTAGACTCATATGGTGCGAATCTACTACTGGTCTATAGAGACTACAGTGTTAATGGGGGCCACACTCATAGATAAGGAACCTGACACAGTGAAGAAGCAGTGCAGGTTATAGAGCAGGAGGAGCTGAGCAGACTGGTCTATAGTTTTATGGGAATAGGTTCAGTAGAACTTGTACTTTATTCATTTCTATTTCTGCTCTTCCTATATGTAGAATTCCGGTGGGCGGTCTTACCAGTGATTGATAGCCTTCCACACATAAGTGTACATAAAAAGGTAACTTCCAGTCAATGATAGGAGTCCAGTGGGCGGTCCTAAGTGTAGAAAGATTAGGAATGTAAATGGATCAATTACAATCACCACTGAATCCTTTGCATACCCCTGTATATCAATCTGCTCAGCTCCTCCTGCTCTATAACAGGCTGCCTGCAGATTACCCTAAATTGTCATGCTGACAGTTTCCTTCAAGACTTCAGCTAAACCCTCATCCCCACATTGATATAGAAGAACATAGAACAGAAAATGTGATGTACTAGTAAAATATAATTTACCATTTCTTAGATAGTTATTGCATCGATAGGATTTCTGCATCGGGTCCTCTGTGCCCCTCGTCACCAGAAGAATCCTGGGCGTGGTGGATAGATTATCTTGTCTAATAAAGGTGTTAAGGTGTGCCTCCTAAATGGCCTCCCACTTATAATCATAAAAAAAAAAGCAGGTAGACCTCTATTCATGGTCATTTGTAGGTGTGGCTCAGTAGTCCCACTGTAAGGTACACCTCTAATAGTCATTGTAGGTGTGCCTCACAAAGTCCTCCCACTTAGTATTAGAACCTGGTACACCTCTATTCAGACTCATTGTCTATTGGGAGCATGTTGCCTGCACACTTGCGTCTCCGGCTGCGGTTTCAAATTCTTAAAGCTAGATGGATGAGACGAGACAGGGAAAGAAGAAGATGTCGGTATTGGATACACCCGATAAGTTCCAGAAGGATGACTAGAGGTGTTTTTTCAGTACTTTATTTGGAGTTGCGTGCAAATCCAGAAACATTTTACAATTATATGCGCATGACGGTTGAGAGTTATGACCAGCTTCTGCAGCGCATTTCTTCAACCATTGAAAGGCAGGATACCAGAATGAGAAGGCCCATTTCACCATCAGAGAGGCTAATGGTGACAATAAGGTAAAAAAAAAAAAAATTTTGGGGGGGTTTAGGTATCTTGCTACTGGAGAAACCCTTACGTCATTGCATTACCAATATCGTATTGGAATATCCACACTCTGTGAAATAGTAAAGGATACTTGCCGTGCATTGTGGGCGATATTGCATGAAGACTATATCCCGCATCCAACAACTGAACAATGGATTCAAATAGCGGACAAGTTCATGCAAACCTGCCAATTCCCAAATTGTGTAGGAGCCGTGGATGGAAAACATATACGTATTGTTAAGCCATCAAAAAGTGGATCAGAATATTTTAATTATAAAAAATATTTTTCAATAATTTGAATGGCAATTGCAGATGCAGAATATAGATTTGTTGCTGTGGATATTGGAGCATACGGACGGACCAATGACTCCATGGCTTTCAAAACCTCCTCTATGGGGCGCCTGCTCTATTCCAAACAATTTGGATTACCGCCTGCAAGACCGTTGCCAGGGACAGATGGACCTCCCATGCCATTTGTTGTAGTAGGGGACGAAGCCTTCCAGATGTGTGAAAACCTTCTAAAGCCATATTCCAGCCGTGATTTAAATTCCACCAAACTGATTTTTAATTATAGACTCACAAGAGCTAGAAGACTGGTGGAGTGCGCCTTTGGGATACTTGTTGCAAAATGGCGTATTCTAAACAAGGCAATTAACCTAAAAGTAGAAACTATTGATGATGTTGTTAAGGCTTGTGTGGTGTTACATAATTATCTATTATCTGAGGAACCACTGCGTCTGGACCCTCAAGATGTAGATTGTACACTGACTAGGATGCAAAATGTGTCATATCGATCTACCGTCGCCATTGCAAGAATGAGGGACGGTTTTGCCAATTACTTTGTCTCAGAAGCAGGTCGAGTGCCCTGGCAAAATAATGTATTGTAAATGTTTTTATGGTTTATTACTCTAAAAATAAAAATAATCACAACTGTTGTAATGTATTTTTTTTATTTACCTAAAGAGGTCTAGTCATTATGGATAGAGACATATTGTGTTTATCCAAATGTCCATTTTTTTTTTTTTGTGGTGCCATTTCATGTGTTGATGTCTTCGACTGGGCTCAGTTCACCAATTGCCTCTGAACCCAGGTCAAAGACTACAACATTATGTTAGTTTCCTGTCCCCTGTGGTAATGACGATAATACCGCATCATCTTTGCTAAATATAAAAATGAAATAATTTTGGCTCTCTAGTATTCTACAGTTGGTGATGATGATCCAATAGTATCGTTAGTTCCACAAGGGCTCATGTGGATTAGAACAAGATTGGCTCATGAAAAAACTATGTTCATTTGCCAATCAGCTATAACAGTATTTCACAACCAGTGTGCCTACAGCTATTGCTAAACTACAACTCCCAGCATGACAGCACAGCCTTTGGCTGTGCAGGCATGCTTGGATTTGCAGTTTTGCAATACCTGGAGGCACACTGTTAGGAGCTAGAATATGCTAAATTATCAGCTTTTTGAAAGCAAGTTATTTATTACACTCTAGCAATCATCATCACTACAGGTGTAGGCAAAATAATTTTTCGAATAACCATAATAGAAATACAAAAATTGTAAGAGTTTTACTTTACCCACAGCTGTAGTGAACATTTTGTATGAAATACAATAACAGACAAAGTTTCTTCAGAAAAATCATGATTTTATTTAATTTAATTTTTTAAATAATAAATTAATTTATTTTTTAATCAAAAAAATAATTTTTTTAAATTTGTAAAACGTTTAGGGGAGGTGTAGCGTTGTGGAGTGGACCGTCCTGGACCAGCAGCAGAAGCCCCCCTGTCTTCAGATGAGGACTGAAAATGATGGGCCGTGGGAAAGGATGCAGGATTTCTGGGGGTGTGCAGAGTGGAAGGGTCGGGAGTTGATTGTTCCCGAGCATGGGACGAAGAATGAGTGGGGAAAGAAGTAGGAGCATGATAGTGAGGAGGAGAGGGAGTTGAAGAAAAAGATGGTAGATTGTACCCATGCTCGGGGGGTTGGGAAAGGGAAGGATGATGAGAATGGGAAGGTTGACTTTGACCGTGTTGATACACATGGGTTGGGGGGTAGGTAGTGGGTGGGGGGTAGGTAGTGGGCGGGGGGCGGTGCAGGATTTCCCACGACCCATTCTCCATCATAATACGAAACTCATGCACCTGCTCAGGATTCATTTGGTCCATTCGGGAGACCATGGTTTGCAGGAAATGTTCGTGTTCGGAGAGTTGACGTGCCGACTCCGCCCCCTCCACTCGGCGTGCCAAGTCTTCCAAAACTCGACGCATGTCTTCTGCAAAACCTTCCAGAGCATCAGAAACGATCTCTACAAGGTCCCCATAGTCTTCCCGACGGCTCCTACCTGATCTCCTGCGATTCAACGTAGCTCTCACATTTTCTCGCCATGTTGAGAGCGTACGTTGAAAAGAGGGACCAGGTAGGGGACCAGGATCGACCTGAACAGGTGAATGAGGGACAGAAGGGCTGGTGGTGGCGGCCGGTCCTGGGTCCGCTTCAAGAGAGGGTTCAGGCTCCCGAGTGCTGCTGGCAGTTCTGCAGAGAGAAAAAAAATAAGGCCTTTTATTCAAAAATACAGTATCTAATAACATTTTCTACTAGATGGCTGCATGAGAGAAACATACATATACTTGAGATAGTTATAAAGAGCTACTAAAAACTAGTGCATTAAATTACAAAAAAAAAAAATCATAAAACAATTCAACACGTATAGTTTTCAAGTGAAGACGAGATAGAGGGGATATGATGGAAGCTTTAAAACACATTAATCGAATAATGAATGAAAAATGGAGATTAAAAAAAAAAAATGCTGTAAGAGGACATAGTTTAAAATGAGCAACAAATATTTAAATTAAATATCTATAATTTTAGAGAGTAGTGGGTGCATGGAATAGCCTTCCTCAAGAAGTGGTAGCTCCAAATACAGTGAAGGAGTTTTTAGCATGCATCGAATAGGCAGAAGGCCATCCTTCATATTGTAGCAAGGAGATATTCATAGTATACTGAATATTGGGCAGACTAGATTGGTCCAAAAAAATTGTATGGGGAAAATACATTCTATGATACTATAGGTAGGTCAGAATCGTTTTATGAAGAAGGAATTATTGGAATGGCAAACGTGTCTCTTCCTTCAGCTAATGCAATACTCCATTTCAAGCCATGCCTATACATTCCTTGAAACTACAATCATACAGCAGCACAATGTTGAAATTTTTCACTAAAACTTGAGATCCATTTGCCAGACCTGATCTATTGTCCCTTGTGACCTTTGCTTGACAAATTTTAGATAACTGAATCAGAGAATGATTTGTCTCACACAACCTTGTCAAGAGTTGATTCTGGATCTATTGTAACTGTTGACCATAATAGGACAAGTGAGAAAAAAGTTGTCATAGAATCCTTTGTCTCACAAATCCTATTACAAACAGAAGTCAAGGTCTATTGTTCCTTTATGACCTTTAGTTGAATGAGATAAAGAAATAAGAATTTCCTTTGTCTCGCACAACGTTCAAGACAGAAGTCCTGATTTCTTGAAACTTTAGACCATAATAGGACAAGTGAGATAAAGTTATGAAAGAATCCTTTGTATCACTAATCCTATTACAGACAGAAGTCAAGGTCTATTGTCCCTTTAGACTGAACGATGTTGAATGCAAAGGTGGGAGAATCCTTTGTCTCTACCAAACCTTTCAGGAAACAATATCAATAAAGACAAATCATAATTAAAAAAATTGAAATAAGAATAATTTACCTTCGAAGGCCCAGCTTCGGACGCAGAAACCCCAACGCCGCATTGTGGGCGTAGGGCTTCTGTCGCCTGGCTCCAGAGCCACTCGGGGCGTGAACCTCCCTATTATACTCTCTCTTTAAGCGGTCCCGGATTGACCGCCACCGAGTGATAATCTTGTCCACTGTTGAAAAAAATATATATAAAATGTTAGTGTAATGTATTATTGTTGGGTAAGTTTACCTTTATACATGACTGAAAGTTGTACTTACCACATTCTTTTTGGTCCGCCGCAGAGAGATCCTCCCAGCCAGAGACAAATTCTTCAGCAATATCCCTCCAAAGCCGCTGGGTCAGATGATGGTCTGCATGTTGGCGGTCGGAGGGGTCCCATAGTGAGGGACGAGCCTCCACCAGTTGGATAAAGGAGTTCGTTCTCACTGCTGGGAATGATGAATTCCCTATCTTCCCTGGTGGAGACTGCAGAAACCTTGAAAAAAATAAAATAAAAAAATTAATAATCTCCCAAAGGAATTTAAATTTTAAATACCCAAGTATATGATACTTGCACATCCCCGACAGCCACGGCCTCTGGAGGGGACTGGGGGATTCTGTCCGGCGGATCTTGTAGAAGTTTCTTTTAACAAAAAAATATATTGGGTTCAAAAATGAAATCTATAAAATAATAAAAATATATTGAAATTTTCTTACTTCAGTCCGGTCCTGGTCCATAACAACTACACCTCCCCGTGGTGAACCCTGCGATTGAGGCGAGGAACTTCTCGCTGGTAAGGGGCCTTGGTGTTGTTGACTCAGATATATCACTTGAAGAAGATGGAGACTATAAAAAAATAAAAATAATATATATATATATATATATATATATATATATATATATATATATATATAAAGAAGACTGTTTAATGAAAATAGTAGTTGATGAGTATACTGTGGAGGTTGTCCAATATCGATGATAACCATATTTGAAATTTTATCACGGTAGGAATATGTTTTGACCCCCATGATATGGGGCCCACACGGTGACATTGTGCGCTTGGTTGGAGGACGAGGGCGAGGGACATTTCTTTTGCCTTTGTGATATTCAGACATCTGTTGAGAAATATTTCAAATATTTGTATTAATGTGAAATAACATAATTGACCGATATAATCCCAATTTTTAAACTTACTTTTTGGGCAAAATGTGTAATTTTGATTGTATGTTTTTATTTTGCAATATCGGAGTTGCTAAAAAATAAATAAAAAAAAATTAAAATTATATACATACTTTAAACTTTCAATAGTTAAAATCTGTGATGTCTGCCCACCGCCATTGCCTGCATTGCCATCTACATCCACCTATTATCTGAAATTATTCTGTGCGAGATTTGACACACCACACACGTGCAATAATCTGCAACCTATGCCCTAGGCCAGTGATAGACAAACTGCGGCTCTCCAGTTGTTGCAGAACTACAACTCCCAACATAAAAAACTGCCTAGATCTTTCAGCCTACAGCAGAGCATGATGGGAGTTGTAGTTTTGCGCCAGCTGGAGAGCCGCAGTTTGCCTATCAGTGCCCTAGGCAAAGTACTTTGGTCACACCCACATTTCCCATCAAACATAAATCCCAGATATCTCTAGCCGACCCCACACTCCATAATCATAAACCATTACAATATTGAAAATCAATCACAGTCATGTGCTCGTCTGCAGCTGTAGTTTGTAGGCCCAATATCACTGCTATATATGCTACACATGACACGTTCATTTATAGTGCGCCTATAGAATGACCAAACAAACTTTTCTCAAACTACTTGCCTATTCAATGGTCCTTTTATCCATTTCATGATTGCAATGAGATTGGCAAGAAAGCCGACGGCACAATTTATAATTAGCGCCAAATCTTCAAGGAAGGAAAGGAGCCTGGACCAATCGATGTTTCTCTGCAACAAGAAAGGAAATATAGTTGTTAAAGTGTTGTTGAGGATCTTATAAGGGATGACTGGGCACATAGGATATTGGGGGTAATACTATTTACAGTACATAATAACAATCAGGTCCCCTTTGCAGGAAAAGTGTGTGTGCCCCTATATATGTCATAGCCAGTTCTTTTCACTTGATCACCATAGATCTCCTCCGTAGCAAGTCCTTCAGGGGCAGAGCTACAGGGAAGAGCACATGGTGACGTAGGTCTGGGCCTGTACAGAGTTTCTATTAGGCTTCTGGAGCTTACATGTCCATATCATGTCTCATATCGGCATAACCCTTGTAAGCAGCAGGGACTGAATTGTCAGGGACTGTTTCTAATGTTTATAGACAATCCTTTAAAATATTGGTTGTGCCAAGTGGAGAATGGTTCATACTTATATAAAACACCCCCCGTTTATTTTTGAGCCATGGGTTTAAATGCCCCAAATTTATCAAAATGAATGTTGGTAACTATGCAATAGTGTGAATAGTAGGAATATGTAACATTTGGATTCAGAACCAAGAAGGATAAACCCCCCTCCTCCTCCATAACAAGAATGATTCTTCTCTGAATATCACACTCACCAAGGAGGTTTTCTTTTTAAGGAGGTGTATGAAAGCCACACAAGGTGACTCGGGTGGATCAGGTGGTAATGGAGCAATCTGAAAGAAAATAGAGGGAAATGATGAGTCTGAGGAAGGTGGAGGTGACACTGTATTCGAAAATCCTCCATATGGACATTCCCAGGGGTCACAATGGCCAAGAATTTTAAGCTGGAGATGATAGGGCTCTGGACTGAAATAAAAAAAAAAAAAAAAAAAGATTATTTATCAGAAAATGACAATGTATCATTCTCCTCTACAGCGTTAGATTTCCAAATTAGTTATATTACCGCCAGATGTTATCTCCCGTGCTAACCACCATAATACTCGTTTCCACGTAGATCAGAGCAATCTGAAAGAAAATAGAGGGAAATGATGAGTCTGAGGAAGGTGGAGGTGACACTGTATTCAAAAATCCTCCATATGGACATTCCCAGGGGTCACAATGGCCAAGAATTTTAAGGTGATGGGATTCTGAAAAGGGGAAAACTCTAGGAAGATCATTAACTCAAGGACACATCAAGTTATGAAAGACAATAACCAAAGGTTTTATTTGTATCTGTTTTCTTAATTTCACATTTTGGATCTTTTTTAATCATTACATGGTGATTGCGTTTGTCCTAATTCTCTTCATTCCTGTAAGATTCTTGGCTTTAGGTGAAAAATTATATGTCATAAGTTCAGTCTACTATAAATGAAAATACTCGAGAAGTGTCTACTTACTCCGAAGATATTCTCCTCGACCCACCCAAAGATTTTCTCGACCCGAGACAGTTCCTCCTTTGCTGGGACAGGTCTTTCTATCAAAATCTGAAAAAGAAGATTGTGAATGAGCCTTAACAATCTGCTCGCCCCTCATCCTCTCATTAACTCTTGGATGGAGCCACGACTACAGATGTGACCCCCGGGGAAATGGGAGATTTATGGAGAGAAGTTACAGAACTTAGGTAACATGGGGGGCGGAACAGCCGGTGGAACAACCTACAATAAGAAGTGAAACAATTAAAAGAAAATCAGATCTTAAAATAAGA
The DNA here is from genome assembly GCF_014858855.1 of Bufo gargarizans. NCBI lineage: Eukaryota > Metazoa > Chordata > Amphibia > Anura > Bufonidae > Bufo > Bufo gargarizans. Next base: position 166,847,956 of record NC_058088.1, on the reverse strand, counting down.
AGTGACTTATAATTGGGGCAGTAATGGGTGTCAGTGGTCACTGCTTTCCTGTAGTAGTGATGGATTTGGCCAATATGCAGACAACACAATTGTATGGGGCCCCATCGATGGGGACGGGGTGCTTCCCCCTGGTAGCTGTCACCGACATCTATTATAACTACATCTATGTTGTTTGGCCATGGATTCAGTTGAATCCAGCGGTGAAACAGGACGCTGTGATCTCCACCATTCACCCTGCAAATGACAGTCTGGTGTTGGCAGGTACGATAAAGTGACTTCATCTCACCTTCTGCGTCTGGCCACCAGACAGACCAGAGCAGATCGCCAGTGACTGATCTGTTCCATTTGTCCTGGGGAACAGGGTTAAAGAGGACCTTTCACCACTCCTGACATTCCTGTTTTAATCACTTCATGCATTCGCCATGTAAAAACTATTCTGGAGCCTCTATTCTTATGGCTCTATGTTGTGCCATTCCTTTATTATTTCTACTAGAAGTTCTGAATAAATTGCTATTAGCCTTCAGTAAGGGTACAGAGGGGAGGTAACCAGTTTGGGGGGGGGGGTGTATCTGCACTGTCAGGAGCTGTAAATAGTTCTCTTTAAGGGTCCATTCACACGACCGTGTGTGTTTCACGGATCCGCAAAACACGGACACGGCAATGTGCGTTCCGCATTTTGCGGACAGCACATTTCCGGCACTAATAGAATATGCCAATTCGTGTCCCATAGAAATGAAGGGGTCCGCAATTTCGTTCTGCAAAATGCGAAACAGAATTGCGGACATGTGAATGGACCCTAAGTGAGTGTTCACCCAGAGGCAGAATATTTACCTGGGGAGCACATAAATTGGGCATTATCCTGGGTTGGGGGCACATAAGAAGATATGATGCTGTGTGAGGGGTGCATAGGGGGCATTATACTGTGTGGGGGAAAACGTAAGAGATCATTGTGTTAGCAGTGTGATGGGCAGAGCTACCAGTGCTATGGGGTAGAGAATAGTAGTGCAACAGAGGCCTCTACACAGAACTTTGCTTGTAGCCCCAGAAATGCCCAATCCCCCCTGCCCGGTAGACATATATGTGCTGTTTTCTGGGGGTAATGTGATTATTAATGGCCTCCCATAAGCCGGGAGAAAGGAACCCCTTACAAACATAAACAGACAAACAAGTGCAGGACCTAAAAAGTTGTGCCACGCGACAGTAAGTCAGCGACACACAAACTAGGTTCCAACATAAGAGACCCAAACCGTAATACTGTACCGCAGTGGTAAAGCAGGGTCCAGTTTAGCCTCTTGAGAATTCCCTGTATGGCCTTATAGGGATCCTAGATCAGGGTAAGGTTCCGGACGGGGCCACCCCTTGCGGGGTACAGACCCTGTATTAGGCGGTTACTAGGGCTTGATAGGTCAAGTAGGGTGCAACAGGGACAGATTTCTCTCCCTGAGGAGTCCCTACCGCTAAGGCTGATGACCTGAGGACTTGATGCCTGTATTACCATCTGGACTTCTGGTATCTAAAGCCCGCAAGCCTGGAGTGACAGCTTCCTCTACTGACACTACAACACTCTGCGAATAGTGAGGTGTCTGAACCAAAACTGGTAAGTACATTACGTGTTTTGATAAAGCGTCCTGCTTGTCCCAGCTTTAGCTTATAGGATTCGGACGCAGGGACCTAACTTTTTGTGTTTTTTGTGTGTTGTGTGACCCTGCTTCACCACTGCGGTACATATCTGGAGTATTGTGTCTTGTTAGACCCAGTATTACGCTTTGGGTCTCTTATGTTGGAACCTAGTTTGTGTGTCGCTGACTTACTGTCGCGTGGCACAATTTTTTAGGTCCTGCACTTGTTCATCTGTTCATGTTTGTAAGGGGTTCCTTTCTCCCGGTTTAAAGGAGTTCTTATCTAGTATTATTAAAAGCTAAGTTTTATAATGTTACTGCTCCCATTTTTTTATTTTTTTGTAAATTACACGTTTGAGCAGTACCAGGGAGAGGTGCGAACAAACTACTCTCTCCTGGAGTGACAGCCCTTTTTTCTCTGATTATTAGTGGCCGCTGACAGCATTGCCATCCAGCATTTCTGCACCTCTCGATTAATTACTTACATAGTTACCATCAGCCATTAACTTGCAGGGATTGCCCCTAATTTTCAGAGACAGCCCCTGTAAATATGGGCTGATCCGAGACAGCAATAGGCAGGTCTTGTGTAAGCCACACCCACAAATGGGAAGGTCTACACTGTTTGGGGCCGTTGCAGGGGTGGAGTCTACTTGTCCAAATGTGGGTAAGTATGTGCTTATATGAGGCTCCACTGAAGATATAACATGGACGTATCTACAGAAGAGAGCGCTGATATATAATAGAACTAATAGATGTGGGATAATGATGTCATTATCTGACTCACCCCAAATACAGATTTCTTCATCCATCTGTAGAAGTCCAGTAATTTGGACCGCTCTGCACCAGGGGGCGCTGCTTGTGCATTATCCTAGAGAAAAAGTGAGACCATATTGTAATTTCCAGAGCATACTAAGTAAGAAATGGATATTGTATAATTTGTCCCTTCCCTATAGATTATATATATATATATATATATATATATATATGACTGCCACATGGATACTCCCCAGCAGTATATTAAAATGAACTGGATAGATCACGCTGAAGCACAGAAACAATAGGATAAACCGCATTGTCTCCACGGGAGTCTTTCAGCACCATAGAATGGCCAATGAAATACAGGCAGCCGCGGGGGGGGGCGGAGCCTCCTTATATAACCTCAGTCAGCAGTGACATCACAATGCCCTCTGTGACATCATCAACGAGCCAATCAATCACAGCGCAGTTTTAAAAATTTTAAGGAAGGCTGTGTTGTGATTAGTTGCCATGGGCAACAAGGCCAGTTTTTCTGTTTTGATACATGAGACCCATCATCTTTGGACATTTTCTGAACAGGAAAATCAGAAATGTCATCTTAACTCTAGGGTCACACTATGGTTGGCACACAGAAACATCAAAAAGTGGCCCTTCTCTCTTTGTGTGGCCCCTATAAAACCAGAGGCCTCTTCACTTTTCAGTGTATATATCTTATATATATAAAAATTAGTTTCTATCTGGACGTCTGTCTATTCTTTATGCGTGACCAAGCGACTGAAGCGATCTTCACCAAATTTGGCACACAGGTACATCAGATGTGATGACTGTCTCAGCTCTCTAGGACCTACATTAGCCAATATAAGCCTGCAAGTCTTTTTCCTCAAATCCCAACTGCCATACACAGTTTTACTCCAGGTTTCCATAACAACCCAGCCATTACTATCTTCTGCTGTATGGGGACTGACTAGCTGAGGAGGAATTTGGCTTCTCCTGGTCTCTGGATGGTACTCACAGTTGTGCTCACAGCTGTGAGTTCTGGAGGTGGCTGCTTGCTTCTACCTGCTGAGGCTGAAGGGCTCAGGCTGGGAATGATGATCTTTTGTCTCAGCCGAAACAAGATTCTGGCTTGGGATCCCTAGAGCCACGATGGGTGTGAATAGTCCTCAAGTGAATTATTTATTGAAAGGAATTGTGGAGAAGTACAGTAAGACAAGACGGTCACATCCGAAGCTGATGGCAAAGGAGCCTTGAGAAAGTCAACTTTTTCTCTAAATTCCTCTATCTGCTGGAGGAATACCATTGGATCAGAGATGTCCTTAACATTTTTGGCAATGACACAAGCCCTTTTCTGCTTGTTGATAATGGTGTTGAGCTTATTGATTTCAGGGTCATACGCCTGCAGGACTTCAAGCCTCATGGTCTCAAAGTCTGAGAGGATATGGCTTATAGCACGATCACTATGGTGACTATGGGTAGCTAAATGTGTCTCTAAGGCTTGAGGTACCATACCTTAGGCAAAGGCTCAGAAGGGGAGGTATTTAGCGTCTCTATACACTTCTGGCAATGTCACAGGAGGAGGGTAGTATAATCCCATGGAACTCCTGGAAGTAAAAGACCTCAGGATGGGAGCAATCCTGAACATATAACAAATAGGAAGGAGGGGTCTATGACTTCTAACCATTCCCGAAGCAGCGGGGTTACCCGTGTAGTTACTGGACCTGCCAGGACTTACCACTTGGTCCTACCTGTGCACTATGAGTAGGCCATTAGTATTAAGCGTCCGCATAGGCAGTCCGTATAAAGGGGTGAGAGAACATGAGCTGTAAAATAAGGCACACTGGAGTAAATTGCTACATTTTTGGTTAAGTGCAATGTTAACCCCTTAAGGACCAGGCTCATTTTCACCTTAAGGACCAGGCCATTTTTTACAAATCTGACCAGTGTCACTTTAAGTGCTCATAACTTTAAAACGCTTTGACTTACCCAGGCCGTTCTGAGATTGTTTTTTCATCACATATCGTACTTCATGACACTGCTAAAATTGGGTCAAAAAAGTTAATTTTTTTGCATAAAAAAATACAATTTTTACCAAAAAATTTGAAAAATTAGCCCCAAAATAATACCCCCAAAAATTGTGATGACTTTACATTCCCCATATGTCTACTTCATGTTTGTAGCATTTTGGGAATGATATTTTATTTTTGGGGGATGTTACAAGGCTTAGAAGTTTAGAAGCAAATTTTGAAATTTTTGAGAAATCTTCAAAATCCCACTTTTTATGGACCAGTTCAGGTTTGAAGTCATATTGTGAGGCTTAGATAATAGAAACCTCCCAAAAATGACCCCATTCTAGAAACTACACCCCTCAAGGTATTCAAAACTGTTTTTTCAAACTTTATTAACCCTTTAGGTCTTCCACAAGAGTTAATTGCAGATCGAGAAACAATTTAGAAATTTCTATTTTTTGGGAAAATTTTCCAATATAATCAATTTTTTCCAGGAGTAAAACAAGGGTTAACTGCCAAACAACACTCAAAATGGGTTGCCCTGATTCTGTAGTTTGCAGAAACACCCCATATGTGGTCGTAAACTACTGTTTGGCCGAACGGTAGCACATAGAAGGAGGGGAACACCATATGGGTTTTGGATGGCAGATTTTGCAGGACTGGTTTAGTTTATACCATGTCCCATTTGAAGCCCCTTGTTGCACCCCTAGAATAGAAATTTAAAAAAAGTGACTCCATCTAAGGCTAGGTCTACACGACGACATTTGTCGCGCGACAGGGCGCAACAGTTGTCGCACGACATTTTGTTGCACCAATGTCGCGCGACAATTTTTATAATGGCAGTCTATGGTGTCGCACTGCAACATGCGACATGTTGAGACTGCGATGCGACAGTCGCAGAAAAATCCATCTTTAATGGATTTTTGGAGTTCCCTTCGTTCTATGCCCTGTCGTGCGGCTATATAGCCATTTATGACCACATATGGGGTGTTTCTGCAAACTACAGAATCGGGGCAATAAATATTTAGTTTTGGTCAAAAGGCGTTTGGTCAAAAGTTATTTTTATAGCGACGACTTTTACGCACGCGACGATGCCCAATATGTATGGCTCTCAGACTTTGGAGACACTAAGCAGGCATCCTAAAACTGCGGCCCTCCAGATGTTGTAAAACTACAATTCCCAACATGCCCTGCTGATGGCTGTAGGTTTTCTGGGCATGCTGGGAGTTATAGTTTTACAACATCTGGAGGGCCGCAGTTTGAGGATGCCTGCACTAAAACTAATATTTTTGGGGGAAAGAAAAATTGTTTTCGTGTCTCCAAAGGCTGAGAGCCATAGTGTTTTATGTTCTCTAGTGGACTGTTGAGGATTATAAAAATTTAGTACTCCATGGAAGTGCGATACTCCCTGAAGCAATCGATAATGCAGAGGCCCGGATGATCGGGGCACGTGTCACATTGAGTAGTGGTGTCCTTCCGTATCCCCCTCTTGTGATACACTCTGCACTTTTTTGGGGTTTGTCCCTTCTTTCCAGTATGGGGGACCACACCTGGAAAGTGTTGGCCAGGGACGATCCGGGCGCCTCCAGTTCCCGAGGTACTCCGGCCTGCTCTTTCCCGATCCAAAAAGATCAGGTCCTTGAGGACTGCCTAATAGAATTGGAGGAATGTCCCTGTGTTGGAGAGAGTTGTACATGGCAACCTGTACCAAGTAGACCGCAACTTTTTTGTACCATGCCCGAGTTTTGCGCATGGCGTTATATGGCGTGAGGACTTGATCAGAGAGATCAACTCCTCCCATATACCGATTGTAGTCGACGATAAAATCGGGCTTGAGGACCGTTGCCGCGGTACCTCGCACAGAGACTGGGGTGGTGCTGTTACCGTGGATTGTGGACAACATAAGGACATCCCTCTTGTCCTTATACCTGACCAGCAACAGGTTTCCACTGGTAAGTGCACGGGTCTCACCCCTGGGGATAGGTACCTGGAGGGGGTAGGCAGGGAGGCCGCGTTGATTTTTCCGCACGGCAAGGGACCTGAACAAGGGAATGCTGGTATAAAAGTTATCCACGTACAAGTGGTAACCACTATCCAGCAGTGGGTACATAAGGTCCCACACGAGTTTCCCGCTAACACCCAGAGTGGGGGGACATTCTGGGGGTTGAATACGGGAATCTCGCCCCTCGTACACACGAAATTTGTAAGTGTACCCTGAGGTACTCTCACAAATTTTGTATAGCTTCACGCCATACCTCGCCCGCTTTGTGGGAATATATTGGCGGAAACTGAGTCTCCCCTTGAACGCAACGAGAGACTCATCAACCGCGACCTCCCTTCCAGGTACGTAGGCCTGCTGAAATGTGGCCCCAAAGTGATCGATGACCGGCCGTATCTTATGCAGCCGGTCATAGGCAGGATCACCTCGGGGTGGACATGCTGCATTATCGGAATAATGCAGACATTTCCGGATGGCCTCAAACCGGTGACGTGTCATGACCATACTGTACAGTGGGGTCTGGTACAGGACGTCCCCACTCCAGTATTGCCTGACACTGGGTTTTTGGACTAGACCCATATGCAGCACGAGGCCCCAAAATGTCCTCATTTCGGCTGCACTGACCGGCGTCCAGCCACCGGGTCTAGCCAAAACTGAGCCTGGGTTTTGAGCGACGAACTGTTGGGCGTACAGATTCGTCTGCTCCACCATCAAATTCACCAGTGGGTTACTGAAAAAAAAACTAAAATAGTCTATTTCAGTAAACCCCACTGTGGGAATCTGGATTCCTGGATTGCCAGAGAAATCCGGAATCTCAGGCTTAAAGTCCACGGGGGGACACCAACTAAGTTCATCGGCAGGGGGCTCCGGTGGACTTATTTGGTGGGCCGGGAAACCAGTACGAACCCCAGGGCGGCTCGTACTAGGGTGGGCCACAGGATCCCTAGCATGTGGGGCCCCTGGCTCCGCCGCCTTGGTGGCTCATCGTCATCCGATGATGATGAGGAGGATGCGGATGATAAAAGGAATGTGGGGTCATCCTCATCCTCACTGGGGCTTTCAGAGTCTGAGGCAATCTGGGCGTATGCCTCCTCGGCAGAGAACATCCGGCGGGCCATGGGTGTGTGTGCGTGTAGGTGTGCGTGTGTGGAAAACTTTATTATATGTGCGTGTGTGTGGGGGCAACGGGTGTTCGCGTACTAAAAAAGGCCAAAAAAAAATAAAAGGGCAAGTGTTAGGAAAAAAAAAAAGTTCAAACTTGCTGATCAGCGGTACAAATGGCAGGGGGGGGTCTGGGTTAGGGTTAGATAGATAGATGGAAGTTTGGAATAAAAATTTTTTTTTTTTTCCCCTAACTTACTTTTCCCTTCTTTCCCTTCCTAATGGTTTTTCCGGTTCATCGGGTCACAGGACACCCGAATAGACCGGAAACGCAGAAAACCGCAGGTCTGAATTGACCTGCGGTTTTCTGCGATCGCCGATACGGGGGGTCAAATGACCCCCCCCCCCGCGTTGTTACGGGATGCCGGCTGAATGATTTCAGCCGGCGTCCCGTTCCGATTAACCCCCGCGGCCCCGGAATTCCGATTTTAAGTCAGGACGTACCGGTACGTCCTCGGTCCTTAAGGACTCGGGAAATAGGGCGTACCGGTACGTCCTATGTCCTTAAGGGGTTAAGTGCAATTGTCACAAAAAGTGCAGGAAGGTCACATTGCAGCACCAAGAAGAGAATACTCACAATGGGCATGTTATACTTGAACGTTACATAACTTGTAAACATTTGGCAAAATTATAGTGCAATTATATCACATAGAAATCACAAAGAGCTCAGGCATACGTTTGAGTCTTTTCTTTGGGTGCAAGCTTTTAACGTTGCAGTAAACATCTTTAGAAAATAGTGCAATTTTATTAATGCAATAATGTGCTGAAATATAGCTTGAGTCCTTTTCCTTAAAGTGCTTAATTTTGAATCCTCTGGAAACAGGGCAAAAGTCAATTGTAATCCACAGGACAATAATAGTTAATTGTAATCCAATGGAAATATAAAATGTTATGTAAAAGCACTTAAAATAGCAGCATATTTTAGAGCTATAGTTCCACAAGGTTATCATCAAGTAACCTGAGAAAGGGGATAAACAATGTAAAAACTTGGATGCAAGGGGTTAAATGATGATGGGGAGAGTCCTTCAGGGTGAGGACAAACTACGGCAACCTGAAACAGAAAACGTCAAAAACAATGCCAACGGGTCCTCACCAGTCAGGAATAGTCCACGACGTGGCTCCCAAATAGTTCCTATTTGTTGAAGGATGCATCTTTAGAGAAGGACATCCATGTCCTCCTCGCTGCTGGAGCTACTAAAGCGCATCAGAGGACGCTCTTGCCTCTGGTAGCTCAAGGTTGCAGCAGTAGTGGTACGCCACTGACCTCTAGTGGTGGCTGTAGGTACTGGCTGTGCAGACAGCCTGGTGAAAGCAGCTGTAACCTGCTGCAAGCTGGGATCCCTAGCCGGTGCAGAGGCGGTTAAAACCTCCGGCTTAAGGGCTTCTGGTAGGCAACTTGAGGGTGCCTGGGGTTGCTTCCACGGCAAAACATACGGTTGCACCCGGGGATTGAAGGTGAGAACTGAGTTGTTGATTTGGCCCACCCGCAGTGTTGGTGGTGCAGCCAGGTCAGGAATAAGTGGCTCAGGTTCTGGCTGGGGCTGTTCTCTGAAGCTCAACCTGCCGTCTGGGGTCTCCTGTAGTCAGCAGACTCTCCCTGCAGAGCCTGGGTCTTCCTGCCAGGTCTCTGGGTCAACTGCAGGGGTTAACGGTTTGGCCAGCAGGGTCACACCGGCAGAAAAGGGGCTTTGGACGGAGCACATAGGTGTGTACTCTACTTGATCCCCTGCGTACAGGTTGTGACGGGCCTGTGGTAGGTAATGTTGTTTCACGGAGCGGCGGCCCAAAAAGATTTCTGATCCAGAGTGGCTATCTTGCAGGAACAAAATGCAATGAGCAGGACCATGGTACGGTTACACGGACACCAAATTATGCAGTGGGTCCGGATATTAGTATAGAGTACAGTTGTTATAGATGCTTCCTGAAGGACAAGCTCCAGCTTTGAGTAATTCTTTGATACAGTCAAAATGGCCACCACTAACTGCAGTGAATAATGGGGTTTGGGCTTTCAGATCCAAGATGTCCACTTCTTCCCCATTAGCCAGGAGAATATTCAAGCATTCTATTGGAGGCAGTCAAGTGAAGAAGGGTCACTGGAAGACCCCAAACACTCTGACTGTTGACCAATTTCTTATATTTGTCTTCTGAAAGTAGACTTGATAAATATTCAGGGTTATCCATTGTCACCACCAGATGTAGTTCACGGCGCTCTTCAGCTGCCCCCTCATTATCTTCTCTTTTTCTTAGGATAGAAAACCTCTTTGTGATAGTCATGACATTCTTCATACATCTGCATCTGTTTGCCAGTCATGACATTCTTCATACATCTGCATCTGTTTGCCATTTTAAGCACAAACCAATCTTAGATGTTAAAGCTGTAAAAGCAGAGCAGAAACAGAATGTGAATATTTGGAGCTAAATTACTCAACATTGCAGTTTTTCAGGATATCATGTTTTCATTCACTACACATATTAAAGGGGCCTTGGACGGAGCGCATAGGGGTGTACTCTACTTGATCCCCTGCGTACAGGTTGTCACCGTAATTTCACCGTAAACGAGTTATATTATTAAATCTCTCCGAAAACACTACATGTAAAATTTAACATGCTGCACCATAACATATTGTTTTTTTTAACATTTATGTAGGTGCTGTATATGTCCCATCAGGATGGCCCCTGTATGTGTCACCATAATCAATCGAAGTTAAAAAAAAAAAAAAAAAGGCTATAAGGCGAGTAAAATTTAATTATTTTAATAGGTTTGTACTAATTATTACTCAACTCAAGTTAGTTATTCTTACTTTGTATTACAAGTTTACTGTGCACAGAATATTTTAAAGAGAGTATGAAGACAAACAAACCAAATCACATCCCTTGTACTATTCATGAAATACTAGTATTCATTTTCAATTCCCTCCGTTTCAGCTGTATTCACTCCTAATGTTAGAATACTTTTTTGTACTTGTCACTGACTCCAGTGGCTGCAGTTATTCGCACTAATATTTTTCCATTTGTTTTAATTTGCCTTTTAGGTCAACTCCGAGAACTGCGTCGGGTGGCACACGAGGCAGATGAAGGGTTCCAAGGAAGATACCCGCGAAGAAGGTAGAGTATAGAATTTACAGTTTATTTTACCATATTCCAGTCTGCATTCACCTTTTATTATGTTGGAATACTTTTACACCTGTCAATGACTCCTGTGGTTGCAGCTATAGGCACTAACATTTTCTATTTGTTTTCTTTTTGGGTCAACTCTGATGAGCACTGCATACGTGGCAGATGAAGGGTTCCATGGAAGATACCATTTGGTGCAGAGGTGGCCATCATCCTGGGCGCTGTTACTGGCTGAGTAGTCAAGATCTTTCTTTGTACAACAAACGAGTGCAGGGTAGAACATGTTTGCCTTTCTTTCATTTGTTTGTACTAACTTTATTTATAATAATCTGGTGAACAGAGTCGTCCTTTAGACGCTGGAGGGCAGAATCGCCCATGGCTCATGCATGGCTGAGCCATGGATTGCAGATGGAGTTGAGAAGCTGCGGCACCTACAAGAGGAAGACACAAACAATTGGTGGAAGCTGCGGCACTGCATAGCCATCAGCCTTGGTTGTAAAGAGGAGGATATGTATAGTTCTCTGCCAGAAGCTATCTGGGTGCTACCTCTGCGGATTAACCCTTTCTGTAAAGAATACTTGTCCCATGCAGATTCTCCCCATATACATCTATTATTTCCAGTCGGCCGCGTACACATGTCTGTGCCCATGTTGCAGACCATGGGTCTGCAAAACACGTACACTAGCCATGTACAACCCGCATGACAGTGTAGACCCCTTTTCATCAATGGGTTTGAAAATGCGGCAAAACAAGGCACATGTTGTTTTATGGTGCCTCAGCGGTACAGACCCAGAAAGTCTTCCCTGTGCTTCAAGGTCCGTTTCTCAAAAGATAGAACACCATGGTCATGGACCCATTGAAGACAATGCGGGCTGCACACTCCTAGTGCACGTGATTCGAGGATCCACGTTTTTTTCAAGGTCTTGTGAATGTGGACACATTTTTTCCCTGCCTACCATATGTATTTTATTTGAATAATCGGGTTGTCAGGATACATTGAAGATTTGAGAAATTGAGAAACTTGGTACTGTCACTTTAATAGTATGAGAAATACTTAGATATTGGTGTAAATAGACCATTTTTGGTTAAATAAATGTGTCTTCCGCATTTCTGTGGTCTCTGGAGTTTCATAATTCAGCCAAATTCGTAGAATGCATCCATCCTGGAACCTCATTAAAACAGCAGTGGAAGACTAAGCAAAGATGACCATTTATTGGGTTGTGTAAGAATGGTAATAGTGCCACTTTGCTGGGTCCCATATTAGGTTCTTTCACTACAAATGGTGCAGAGCTGCAGTACCTGACCCAGCCTGATGGACAAGAGTGTCACTGGTCCTGAAGCTCAAAGTACATTTTAACGCTATGGGATTTTAATTTTTTTTTTTTACATAGGTTAGTAGTTACCTTTTTAAAAGTTGTGGTAAGTTGGTCTGCAATCCTCTAGATGGTCTTCTAGGCAATAAATGCCAGATCTGTGTGTCCAGGATGCTGCTATCTTAATTAGCTCTCCGGTTTTAGCATAGCTTCATTTCTGGATAGCTTCCTCCTTCTGCCTCCAATTGGAAATTTCATACCAAACCTTTTACAGTAATGCGGAGGACTTTGTAACTTAACCTCTGCCTCATCCTCTGCCTACAGATTCTGCCATGGGTTCCCTCTTCTCTCACTACAGTGAATGAATGACCTTTCTCTCCCTTCAGACTACCCCCCCCCCCCCCCCCCCCCAGCTACAGCCTTTGTCTTCCGACCCCCCGGAAAACTTGAATGCTTTCCACCCCATGATCGGCCATGTGTATTCTCCTTCCTGTTGCTATGTCCAATGCCTCATTCCCCACTCAGTGTTCGGTCAGTGATTTCCATCAGTCATTTTGTGCCAAAACCAGGTGCGGCTCAAAACGCAGAACAGGCCCAGATCTTTCGCTTACACCTAATCATTGAATAAAACACTGTGTGAATCTGACTTAAAGGGGTATTTACATCACAATGATCTTTGTTAAATCCGTTGATGATTTGACGGTGATGATTTTAGTATATATATTTTATTAGCAAATCCCACCCGTCTCAAAAAAAATCGTCCCCTCTTACCTCATTGTCATTCGGTCTCCCCAAATTCGGTCTCCTGGCCAGTATATTACAGAGCCGCAAACACAAGGAAAAAGTCACTGTAAAAGGGGAATATTAATTACCAATATTTATGCAAAAATCAAAAATTTATATTCATAAATAAGAGGAGTCGTCTAGTGATGACTCCGCCTATTTATACCTTAAATAAGGAATAATACTTTCACTTTGCCTTATCCCAACACTGGTGTGAGAACACCCTACCACGTCTCCCCATCCCTCTGCACCAACAGATCAGGATGGGTACCTTACTAAGTTAGGACATCCGAGGGGAGCTGCGGATGAAGCACCATCTAGTAATTGATGGCACTGTATCCCTGTCCATTCATGTGTACTCAAGCTGATTTCCCCCTGTCACCCTGTTTTGCGGAGGCCGACAGAATCCATGGCATAAGTCCTGCCTAGACTCTTCTGGACTCCACAACACAACAACACAGTGCACAGTCCGCTGCCAATCACCCTGCGCCCAATCCCAATCAGAGCTGTGCCACCTGATCGGACCAGAATTAAGTGCGCAGCGCAACATTGCAGCAATGTTGCCTGTCCGCCCTAGTCCCCAGTATAACACAGCCCCACCAAAAACGTTTAGCACAACAGTGTTATCTGTATCGATCTGAGACCCTGGTTGCCCAGAATAATATCACACCATCCTTTGTGTGGTGCATGCAGAAGGTCCTTTAATCCGCCGATGACGTCTTCTCTTTCGGTGACGTCATCAGCGCAGGCACATCTGAGGTAGTGCTGAAGAGGCGAGCCTCCTTATCTCAGAGTGCCTGCGCCGATTCAACACAGGCGCGCGATTTTTGAAATGCAGACAGGGCCAGCCGGAGGAGCAGATCGCGGCTGGCCCTGTCAATCAACAGGAGGAGGGGGCGTTTTTTTGCGGCTGCTACCAGCAAGTAGACGCCCTATTTGCTGGTAGACAGGTAATTAGCATATTATAAAAGTACGTTTTATTTGCACATCTACAGAACGAAAATGATTAATAACATAATGTATAGCTATATCGCAGGATAGGGATAAGTACCCCCAAAAAAAAAAAAAAATATTAGTTTAGTGGGGTGACAGAAGCCCTTTAAGATTTACTTCTAAACTAAGCCTTCTAACGTCCCCAAAAAAGAAAATGGCATTTTCAAAATGATCCAAACATGAAGTAGACATACAGTTGTGTTCAAAATTATTCAACCCCAATGCTGTAAATGGTTTTAGGGAATTTAGTGTACATTTGTAATTGTGTTCAGAATGAAATCTTACAAGGACTTTTTAAAGAACCAAATGCAACTAAAATTACATCAATTGTTTTTGTAATACAGTATTAAATGTTTTTTTTGTGATTTCTTCATTGGACACAATTATTCAACCCCTTAAAGACTACCACTCTTAAGAACAGAGGTTCATTCAAGTGTTTTCGATCAGGTATTGAAAACACCTGTGGATGTCAAGGAGCAGCAATCAAGCATAATAAGCACCAATTAGGCAGATTTAAAAGGCCTGTGATACTCGGCTCCTTCCAGACATTTACTGGTGTGTTTACAAACATGGTGAAGTCAAGAGAATGGTCCAGGAAGACAAGAGAAGAGGTGATTTCTCTTCACAGGAAGGGCAATGGCTATAAGAAGATTGCAAAGATGTTAAACATACCAAGAGACACCATAGGAAGCATCATTCACAAATTCAAGGCAAAGGGCACTGTTGAAACGCTACCTGGTTGTGGCAGAAAGAAGATGCTGACTTCGACTGCTGTGCGCTACCTGAAGCGCAAAGTGGAGAAAAGTCCCCGTGTGACTGCTGAGGAACTGAAAAAAGATTTGTCAGATGTGGGTACAGAAGTTTCAGCTCAGACAATAAGGCGCACACTGCGTAATGAAGGCCTCCATGCCAGAACTCCCAGGCGCACCCCCTTGCTGTCTCCAAAGAATAAGAAAAAGAGTCGACTGCAGTATGCCAAAAGTCATGTGGACAAACCACAAAAGTTTTGGGATAGTGTTCTGTGGACTGATGAAACAAAATTAGAACTGTTTGGGCCCATGGATCAACGCTATGTTTTGGGAAGGAAGAACAAGGCCTATGAAGAAAAGAACACCTTGCCTACTGTGAAGAATGGCAGGGGGTCAATCATGCTTTGGGGCTGTTTTGCTTCTACAGGTAAAGGGAAGCTTCAGCTTGTGCAAGGTACCATGAATTCTCTTCAGTACCAGGAGATATTGGATGAAAATGTGATGCAGTCCATCACAAACCTGAGGCTTGGGAGACGTTGGACCTTTCAACAGGACAATGATCCCAAGCATACCTCCAAGTCCACTAGAGCATGGTTGCAATGCTTTCAGTGTTACTATGGCACCCAGGACGCTATTAAAGTCCTGGTTGCCATAGGGGGAGCGGTATACTTACAGTCCGCGCGGCTCCCGGGGCGCTCCAGAGTGACGTCAGAGCGCCCCATGCGCATGGATGACGTGCCATGCAATCACGTCATCCATGCGCGTGGGGCGCCCTGACGTCACTCTGGAGCGCCTCGGGAACCGCACGGACGGTAAGTATGCTGCTCCCCCGCTACACTTTATCATGGCTGCCAGGACTTAAGCGTCCCGGCAGCCATGGTAACCACTCAAAAAGCTAAACGTCGGATCCGGCAATGCGCCGAAATGACGTTTAGCTTAAGGCCTGATCCGGATCAATGTCTTTCAATGGGCATTCATTCCGGATCCGGCCTTGCGGCAAGTGTTCAGGGTTTTTGGCCGGAGCAAAAAGCGCAGCATGCTGCGGTATTTTCTCCGGCCAAAAAACGTTCCGTTCCGGAACTGAAGACATCCTGAACGGATTTCACTCCATTCAGAATGCATGGGGATAATCCTGATCAGGATTCTTCCGGCATAGATCCCCGACGACGGAACTCTATGCCGGAAGACAAGAATGCAGGTGTGAAAGAGCCCTTATTGAAATAATTATTAACGATCTACTCTGGGGGAGGAAGCAAGTTAAGCTTAATTTGGAGTATTACTACAAGCCCATGGAACAGGGAAGGTTAATAGTACACTGACTGCACCGCCCCGCCGCTATTCCCGGCCCCCTGCTCCTCCTACCAGTCCCTCCCCCGGCCCCCGCTTGCTCTACATTGCATCCAGCGATGTTAAACCTGTCAGCATTTGCCTCATAAGACGCAGGGGCATTTCTCCCCCATTTTGGGGGGGGGGGGGGGGGGGAGTGCGTCTTATGGGGTGAAAAATACGGTATAAACATCTGGCTAAATAAGATTAAAAGATATGAAAACATTCTATATAAAACAGAGAAACTGAGGATAAATGGTTGAAGATATGGGAAGAATTAAATTGCTAAATTTTCCTGCCTACTACCGCCCTAATTTTCCCCCATGTGTCTTTTTTTTTTTTTCCTATGGGGGAACTGGGAAACGCATCGCAAAAGAGCAGTGGGGTTTGTAGGGAATTGGGAGGGGGGTAAAGGTTAAAAAAATGGAAACAACAATTGATGCTTCAATCTGTATGGATATATTATGGTTTTATTGATAAATAAAATATATTAAAAAAAAAGCGCTGAGCGGTTGACGAACCGTCCCCTGAAGTACACTATTAAGACGGAACCATCCCCATCTTTATGAAGACCAGGTTTCGTCTATAATCTATGGAATTTGACAAAGGAAAGATGGCGCTTAGAAAATCACTTTACTGTTGGCTCTTGACGGTTTCCTACAGGGTAATGTCTAAATTCCATGCACCATGAAGACCTTGTGATGGCACAGGGTCACGTGATGTTCAGAGTCTTCATTTTAAAGTGACCAGGCGCCTTACCTTACACACTCGTTAGGGTTAGTTATTATTACTGTATTTTTTTATTACATTACTAATCTTTACTATGAGAGCGCTTGGGATGTAGATGTAACTGTGCTGCTACATCCCGCGGCTGCTTCAAACCCACGTGACTTTAGCCTGTCAAGTGACCATGTGACATCTTGAGGTCCTTGCGACGCATGGAGGTTAGGCACAACAGTTAATAATCAGGGTGAGGAACTGCTTCTGTCACTTCCTAGCCGAACTTTGACAGCAGGTCTCGGGTGTATTGGCGATGCAGACCTAGGGAGTGATCATGACTAGCTATCCGTACAGCCAGGGATACCATGGCTCTGCAGGACAAACCCCTGGTGCACCTCCAGTAAACTATTCCTCAGATTAGAAGTATGGAGGAGGTGGTTAAATCAGGCCAGCCTACATATGGGAGACCTTCACCTGGAGCACCGTATGGACCTGAAAATGTCTAATAATGGTTATGGACAGCAAGTACTCAGCGGTGCAGCCCCAGGTGGGCCCTATGGTACCCTTGCTCCAGGTGGACCTTATGGGGGATCTGGAACAAATCCATATGGTGCTCCGCAGCAAGGGCAATATTGTCAGAGACCTTCTTGGAACCTTCCTCCAGGAGTAGAGCCAGAAGCTTTTAACTGGTTCCAATCTGACACCGATAGAAGTGGTTACATCTCTTTAAAAGGGCTTAAACGAGCCCTGGTTAACTCCATCTGGTCGACGTTTAATGAGGAAACCTGCATTATGATGTTAAACATGTTTGATAAGACTCAGTCAAGGCCGAATTTACGTGTTTGGGTTTTCGTCTCTCTGGACGTATCTTCAGCAGTGGAAGAACATGCTCCAGCAATTTGATCGTGATAGATCTGGCTGCATAAACCAGGGAGAGCTGCATCAAGCTCTCTCAGATAGGATATAATCTCAGCCCTCAATTTATCCAGCAAATTATGTTCCGGTTTTCTGTAAAATCTGCTACCCCCGGCTTACAGCTTGACAGTTTCATTCAGAGTTGCACCCAGCTGGAGAGCATGGCAGAAGCTTTTCGGGAGAAGGATACACAGAACAGGTAACAAAGCTCAGCTATGATTATTTTCTTACCGTAGCTGTAGGACGTCTTCTGTAAGATTGTCTATTTCACACCTCTTGTTTCCGATCCTGTACACTAGAGCCTTGTGAAGAACGGCGTGCAATACTTATTTGCTGATCCTAGTACTTTCTTGGGAGTAAATCCAGTGAGACCAAAAAAGGGTGCGATTCGGAAGGTTGGCCCTATATTATTATATTTTTATTTTTTATTTTGTTTCAGGTGTGAGTAACCCATCTTTCTCTTTCCTTTCAGACAGGTGATGGTGTAAATGATGCCCCTGCTTTCAAAAAAGCGGAGATTGGAGTAGCTATGTGATCCGAAACAGCAGTTGCTAAAACTGCCTCAGAAATGGTTCTGGCTGATGACACCTTCTCCACTATTATAGCTGCTGTGGAAGAGGGACGTGCAATTTTCAACAACATGAAGCAATTCATCCGATACCTCATCTCTTCTAATGTTTGAGAAGTGGTTTGGGGAGTATGACCTTTTTAACAAAAAATTTAGTTGGCTGTGAAGTTGACAAAACATTTTAGCTAGTACCACAGGTCTACACTATATTTGAATATTTTTTATTTTTAACCACTTCAACCCCCCTAGCTGAAACCCCCTTAATGACCAGGCCACTTTTTACGCTTCTGCACTACACTACTTTCACCGTTTATTGCTCGGTCATGCAACTTACCACCCAAATGAATTTTACCTCCTTTTCTTCTCACTAATAGAGCTTTCATTTGGTGGTATTTCATTGCTGCTGACATTTTTACTTTTTTTGTTATTAATCTAAATTTAACGATTTTTTTGCAAAAATGACATTTTTCACTTTCAGTTGTAAAAAAAAACAAAAAAAAAAAAACGACATCCATATATACATTTATTGTTCTACATGTCTTTGATTAAAAAAAAATGTTTGGGTAAAAAAAAAAAAAAAAATGGTTTGGGTAAAAGTTATAGCGTTTACAAACTATGGTACAAAAACGTGAATTTCCACTTTTTGAAACAGCTCTGACTTTCTGAACACCTGTCATGTTTCCTGAGATTCTACAATGCCCAGACAGTACAAACAGCCCACAAATGACCCCATTTTGGAAAGTAGACACCCTAAGGTATTCGCTGATGGGCATAGTGAGTTCATAGAACTTTTTATTTTTTGTCACAAGTTAGCGGAAAATGATGATTTATTTTTTTATTTTATTTTTTTCTTACAAAGTCTCATATTCCACTAACTTGTGACATAAAATAAAAAATTCTAGGAACTCGCCATGCCCCTCACGGAATACCCTGAGGTGTCTTCTTTCCAAAATGGGGTCACTTGTTGGATAGTTATACTGCCCTGGCATTTTAGGGGCCCATATCCATGAGAAGTAGTTTGCAATCAAAATCCGTAAAAAATGACCTGTGAAATCCGAAAGGTGCTCTTTGGAATGTGTGCCCCTTTGCCCACCTAGGCTGCAAAAAAGTGTCACACATCTGGTATCGCCGTACTCAGGAGAAGTTGGGGAATGTGTTTTGGGGTGTCATTTTACATATACCCATGCTGGGCGAGATAAATATCTTGGTCAAATGCCAACTTTGTATAAAAAGAATTGAAATGTTGTCTTTTGCCAAGATATTTCTCTCAGCAAAAATATTCTGCTTATAGTTTTTTCACTGAAAAACCATCAGTACCCCGTATATGCTATCTAGAGGTGCCCAAGATAGTGTGATCGAGTATTGACATATCCAGTTATCCTCTTAATAATTTAACTAATGTGCCCTTTAGTTGCTCAGTCAGATACCATTTGGCGAGTTTAAAGGATCCTACCACCTTGCCAATTTCCATGCCAGAAAGAAAGCAGACTATAAAGCCCTTCCATTTCTTAAAGAACTTTTCCACTTTGCTCTCCTTGCATATCTCTACCTCTCTTTGCTCTAATGCCAACAAATCTTTCATAGTTTGTTTGATCGTACCTCTGGATTTACAAAATGGATCTTTTCGTTACCAGACTCTGAGCATATAAAAGCTTTGGTAAATTATGTTTCACTGGGCCCTCCCCTTTTATCTCCCCCCAGTAGTAGAATAAATAAACCATTGGCGTCATGGGAATTTCTATGTTATATATGTCTTTAACAATTTGCGCCACCTGGGACCACAAGTCCATAATCCATAGAACAAATCAGTCTGCGGTGCCTGAGGAGACGAGCAGTTCATCAATCTATCAGGTCTCTTAGGAGAAGACGGCAAGTTAAAAGCATATATCACATTATGCATAATATGAAAATGGGTATCCCTCCAGACTTCATTTAATATACAGTATTTTTTCTCTATCCCCACCATCCTTTTATTATCTCTTACCCCGCTTGTTGATCTTCTAATATTCAAGCCCAGGGCCTGAATGTCAAGGGAGGGACCCCATCTCCCAATTCTCCCCTAATTTGTGAGTAAAGAGAGGAAATAGACTGGGGACCTGTCTCCTTCTGTAAAATCTTATCTAAATTGTTTTTCTGTGTCTCCTTTGAAGGGTCAGATAATCTATCTGTTAGGAATTTATGAACTTGGGCAAACTGGATGATTTGGAAGGGGCTCAAATTGTATTTATTCCTTATTTCCTGAAATGTCAACCATCTGTTTCCAAAATCATTCAACATATGTTGAACAGAGAGTATCCCTTTCGTTCTCCATTCCCTGAATAAACTATCGACTTTACCCTGCTCAAACTCAGGATGGTTCCATAAAGGTAGATATTCGGATATCCTATGACCCATGTATGTCTGAAAAGGCCTGAATTTCTAAGCTGCATGGGTATATCTTTCAAACGGACATGT
Source organism: Bufo gargarizans (assembly GCF_014858855.1). NCBI lineage: Eukaryota > Metazoa > Chordata > Amphibia > Anura > Bufonidae > Bufo > Bufo gargarizans. The sequence goes on along the minus strand of NC_058088.1, from coordinate 166,827,480 downwards.
AATAAGGTAGTAAGAGCCCATGGGAAACAGAATTGTCTCTCTAGAATGTAGTCTGAGTGAAAATTTGTCTTCCTCACCCAGTCTATAACATGTCTCAGGATGCAAGATAAATTATAAAGCCTAATATTTGGCAAATTCATCCCTCCCTTCATCTTGAGGGCCATGAGTTTCTGTATCCCTATTCTGGGACGCCTTCCTTGCCACAGAAAACGCGACACCTCACTATGTATTTTGATTGTGTCTGTGTTTGATCAGGAGAGGTTGAGTCTGTAGAGGATATAAAAGTCTTGAAAGTCATCATCTTAATTAAATGTATCCTGCCCAAAAGTGGCAATGGTAAGTTACACCACCTGCGTAGTTCTAGTATTATTTTAGTTATTAAGGGTGTGTAGTTAAGTTTGTACAAGGAATCTGAGCTATGTCCCACCTTAATTCCCAAATGAGTAATAAAGTCTCTTGCTAGGTAAATACCACTTAATGTTGAACTTCGGTCAGCTCCCCCCCCCCCCCCCCCCCCCGTCTCCCTTCCCAGTCGCAATCAGATATGTTTATTTTAAAGCCTGATCATTTTCCGAAGTCATTTATACTACTTCGTACCCTTGGGAGTTCCTCATGAGGATGTTCTAGAAATAAAATATCGTCAGCGAAAAAGGCTACTTTAAGCTCCTCCTTTCCCACCTTAATGCCCTCAAATTCTCCTTGTGAATTAAGATATTTAGCCAAAGGTTCTATTGCTAAATTAAATAAAGGAGACAGAGTGCAGCCCTGTCTGGTGCCTCTAAATAAATCAAAGGGTCGGGACAAAAAACCTTGAATCCCTATTCTAGCTTGGGGATACGAGTAGAATTGATCTACATACTTCCGAAATGAGGCTGTAATCCTAAATTTATTGAGCACCCACCCACTCCCAATGCATACTATCAAAAGCTTTTTCGGCATCTAGCATGACCAGAGCAGGCCCCAAGGGTCTCTTTCCCATCCCATTCATCACGTCTAGAGCCACCAAAACTCTTCGTATGTTTGTAACCCGCCGATCTCCCTTTCACAAACCGACTTGCAATGGTTGACGGAAGTAGTTGAGCCAGTCTGTTAGCCATTACTTTTTAGGTCTTGATTTATCCTCAACCGATTTTACCTTTTTTTGGGATCATTCTAATGTGTGCTGTATTCATTTGCGGTGTTAGCCCCTTGCCCTTTTAAGCAATGTATTACCGACACAGAACAATAGAGGTGAGTTCTGTGTTTTCAGTAACTTATAAAAAAAATCCACTATCAGGCCCTGGTGTTTTTATCTCCTGTTAAATGGGAGATAGTATTATGTATTTCTTCTGCTGTGATGGGTTTATTAAGGAACTCCATCTGTTTGGACGACAAAAGTGGCAAGTTTAGTCCCTCCAGAAAGTTTTTCACCCTCCCTGCAATAGCTTGGCTTGGAATATAAGGATGAATAATACTCCCTAAATATGTTTAATATTTCCGAAGGGGTTGATCTCAAGTCCCCTTTAGAGTCATGGAGCTGATAAATAGGTGGAGTTAGATGACGTCTTTTAGCTAAATTGGCTAATAGTTTTCCCGCTTTGTTCCCAAATTTGTGTACCTCCAGTTCCCATTGGGCCCTATAAAAACCTTCTCGTCTCTCCGCCCAATTATCAAAGTCCCTTCTAGCCTCTATCCACGCTTGTTTATTTTTTTGGGGGGTATGGTTATGCACAGATTCCCTATAGGTCTGTTGAACCTTTTTGCTGGCTGTAATATAATGCGTCTTAGTACTTTTTTTTAATTCCAGATAAGTGTGAGATTAGACGGCCGCTAAACACTGCTTTACCAGCTTCCCAGAACAGTATTGGTTTTGTTACCTGTTCTTGATTTAAAGTGCTGTATTCCAGCCACCAGCCTTTTAACAATTCAGCGAAGGCTTCGTCTTTTGCTAAGGAGGACGGGACCCTCCATGAGTTCTGCGCGTGGGAGTAATGAGAAAATTCCCTATCATCAGGATGCGCAGTTCTCCACACGTCTAGCATGGATATATCTTACAACAGGGAACTTAACAATCCCCCTCCTCCTTTTCCCCCATGGATTGAAGGCTTATTGGACTGTTTACGGTCTTCTCTTGCCTGTACTACTGCATTAAAGTCTCCCCATATTACCTTGTTCCTAACAGGGTCTTGTAAAATCCTATTTCGTAGGGAGTCAAAGGGTTTTTTGAGCAGCATTGGGGGCGTAGACATTATAAATGTGCAGTTCTCCATCCGGCTCCTGAAGTTTTAGCACTGACACTCTACCTGCGTCATCAGCATACTGCTCTGTGTACTTAGTTCTTATGTATTAGTGTAATGACTCCTGCTTTATTCTGGACTGCTGGGGAGCCAAATACCTTCCCTACCCAAAGCTTAGCCATTCTCTGGAAGTCCGATTCAACTAGGTGCATGTCCTGCAGAAGGGCAATATCCACGCCTAATTGTTTAAGGTGACGCAACACCATCATGCGCTTCTGTGGGGAACACATGCCCTTTACATTCCACGTAATTATCTTAACCATTGTATAGACAGCATTCCCCCTACCTTTGCAGTAGCGGATCATACATAATAGCTGGTTGCAGGACTAACATCAATTAAATTTCAACATAATAACAGAAACATTTCAAACTGAAATTTTTCAAAGTAAAAAAACTGAGTATCGTGAACTTCTCTTTTTTTTCTGGCATCTTGTGACACTCCCAACTAAAACTTGTGTTTACTTAGGAACAAAGCTGAATAAGTAGAACAGAGACCCTGAAGTTCCGTGTCCATTAAATGTGTAGTGTTAACATTGGCCCAAGAGTACCTTAGCATCTATGTCTCTGTCGATCTTTAGGGGACATATTGGGACTGTCTTTCACCCTTCTCGGCGCAGCTTGAGGTCGATGGAGATTGTTTCTTCTGTCCTGTAGCAGATTCTTGCACTTCCACCTCCTCACCCTCTTAACGATCAAGTTAATATGGACCTTGGGCAAAAAAAACTTCCACGTCAGAAGCTGAAGTAGAAGACTTATAAGAACCCTCTGCACATTTCACTAGTAGCACAGCTGGGAATAATAGTTGAAAGCAGATGTGGTGCCTATATAAAGCGGTACAAAGCGCACTAAAGGTTTTCCTTCTTTTAGTCACCGCTACGGAGTAGTCATTACATAGCATGATTTTATGGCCGTGATATTTCAGTGGTTCTTTATGAGCCCTATAAGCTCTTATGATCTCCTCTTTGTCTGTGAAATCCAGGTATTTTATGATGACCTGTCTAGGTCGGTGAGATCCCTCCGTATTACCGTTGGGGACATCAGCCGTACTTAGATTCGGTCCCAGCCGATGTACCCGTTCCATTTTCCTTAGAGTTGGGGTGAGACCTAAGGCTTTTGGCTAGTCCGATTCGCAAATGTGCCTCAGATCTGCGGCAGGGATTCCTTCTGGCAGACCCACCAGGCGCAGGTTGCTGCGGCGGGAGCGGTTCTCTACATTATTAACCTTTTCTTTTAGGTCATCCACTATTTTCTGGAGCCGTGCCATTTTGTTGGTAGTGCCCTCAAAATTGTCTTCCAAACCTGATGTGCACTGTTCCAACTTATTTAAACGGCAGCCCTGTTGGTTTAGGGCTTCTTGCAGCTCAGATAGCGCCGAGTGCACCGTCGCCGATAAGGAGGCTTTCAGCAGGCGAACTGCCACGTCTACCGCTAGGATCTTTAGGTCCACTGTTGGGAGCGGATGGGACCCGAACATGTCCTCTTGAGCGGGGGCTGATTGGGAGTTGAGCAGATCATCAGTCAACGCAGAGGTAACTTGTTCTGACGCCATCTTGGGAGCAGTGGTATTCAGCTGCTTGCTGCCCGCATCCGCCCCGTCTGTCGCTTTTCTCACGCTTCTCAGTATGTCCTCTCCATATAGTCAGGTAAACTTTTGCGGGGATACCCACCCTAGATTTAAATTACCATACTAAAAAGATACAAAATGTTTTATTTGCATTGCTTTGATCTTTTCTGGGCCTTCCATTAAACAGGTCATGTTGGTGCCGCTACAGTTGGAGCCACAGCCTGGTAGTTTATTGCAGCTGACGATGGACCAAGAGTTATTTTCTACCAACTGGTATTCATCTTGACTGGAGATGAGTGAATTTCGCAAATTTTATTTTTAAAAAGATTCGGTTCGATCCGAATTTATTTGCTGCATATTGTGTTAAACTGCTATATCCGGGCTGCAGAGAGCCTTTATAGCAGTGTAGAACACTGTGCCTTGCAGTAACACGCATAGGAAGTCTGCTGTGGTAGTGAAATACTATGAGTCAGTATGACATGCAGATGACAGGCGTCTCTCTTAGAATCACTGCACACTTCGCTTATTTGGGCAGTCACAAGGCTAAAACTGACCAAATGGCTCAAGTATTAACTCAGTCTTACAGGTAGATGTTAGAGTCAAGAAAAAGCGCACTCCTTTTATACCCTCATCAGCTGATTCCACATGGATGTCTACAGAACCTGTTCTATTAAGCGCTTATACAAATAAAGCCTCCCCCAGACAGAGTGGAGAGGGTGTCAGTAGTAAGTTTGTGTTAAAGTCACTGATTAATTTGCCTTCCCCTAATCCGTCAGAACAATAACCTACAAAAAAACTGATCCTGTCTGTGGTCAGCATTTTGTCAGTAATCCATCAGTATTGCTAAAGTGCATCTCATTTTTCAAATAAAGGTCAAATAAATGATAATGTCAGCCAGGCCGAAAGGCAAAATAGTGGCCCAGACATGAAGTGGGGAGGGTGTGAACAGCATGAGAAGTCCACGAAGTGGCCCTATGACATAGTGGTGAGGTGGAAGCAGCATGAGGAGGCCACAGAGTGGCCCAATGACTGTCTGGATGTGGCAGCAGTATCAGGAGGATACCACAGAGTGGTAAAGGTGACAGTGTGTAGATGGCACCAGCATCAGGAGACCACAAAGTGACCCAGTGACAGTGGGGAGGTGGGTGGCAATACCAGTACCCACTGACTAAGGTGGGTGAAAGAAGGAGCACTTGGCATCAGATGTGTGGCAGAGCAGTAGCTGAGGCAGGTAGCCAGAAGAAACCGGTCTCTTTTGTCAAGGTTTGGGTGAGGCGGCATGGATGATCTAATCAGATGTATCGGACATTGGTGGGTGGAAATCTGGCTTATCCACGCCTGATTCATCTTGACAAAAATCAGTCTCTCCACATTTTGGGTGGACAGATGAGCTCTTCTTGTGGTAACTATGGCCCCCGCCGCCCTAAACATCCGCTCTGATACCACACTACTGGCCAGCTGGGCAGGACCACTTTTCCAGGGCAAACTGTCAGTTGCGGCCACAAATCCAGTTTGGCTGCCCAGTAGTCCAGTGTATTTTCAATGACGCCTGGCAGGATGCTATCCAAGTATGCCATCACCTGCTGGTTCAGGTCCTGCTGCTGGTGAGTAGTTTCTTCACTATGTGGGTGAAGAAAGATGCTCATCAGCAACTGTAGACTCAGGCTGCTGCTGATGGAGCTCGTACTGCTCCTGCCACCCCACCCCAGCAGCCATTGCAGTGAAACACGAGCGCAGAGGGCCCTCCCGTTCAGACGTGCGAGAGGATGGACGATGGCATAGATGGGCAGCGGCCAACTGACTACATAGGATGTCTCTGTAGTAATGAACTTTGTGAAGAGACAGTCATCCCTCTGCCTAATAGTGACAATTCAGCTGTCACTATGCAAGCAAGTGAGCATGCATCAGGCCATTTGTGTAAGTGACTCGGAGGGACTCCCTGCCTCCATCTCCACTGCATACTGCCACGGTGTGTCTGGGTCCTCTGTCTTGTCTTCCTCATAGAGCTCATTCTCTCCTGTCCGATGAGTAAAAAAAACCACCCATTTCGCTACACATGCCTGTGCTTCAATGTCCTCCTCCCCCTTTTTCTTTTCCAGTTCAGCCCCCACAGGGCTCATGTGGCCATGAGATCTAGGCGCCACATCTCCTGTCCCCTGACCAGCCATTGTTACCACCATCTGTTCCAGGACATGAAACTGTGGAATGACGTCATTCATCCGGTAGTCCTGGCGACTGACAAATAACGTGGTGTCCTCAAAGAGCCTGAGCAAACGCCAGGTATCACGCATGAGCTGCCACTGGCTGACATAGAAGTTACACAGGGGAGTACTACTATCCGCTTGGATCATCAAGAAATCGTTTATGGCCTTTCTGTTTGTATAGTCGGTCCATCATAAATTGGAACGTCACATATCAGCCTATGTTGGGGGGATGCTGTTCTGCAGCTTATGGAGGGTGTGCTTTGCGGTGTACGAATGGCTGAAGTGCATGCAAAGTTTCCTGGCCATTTTTAGGATGTCTTGGAGATGCGTGGAAGACTTCAGGAACCGTTTGACAACCAGATTGAACTCTTGTGCCATGCAGGGCGCATGGCTCAGCCTTCCTTGACACAGCGCCGACACCATGTTCTTCCTGTTGTCGGTCACTATGGTTCTGACTTTCAGTTGTCACGGAGAAAGCCAGGATTTGATTTCTTGATGAATCAAACGGAGCAGTTCCTCCCCTGTGTGAGGCAAACTAGGTGCAGAACACTGCCGTGCCTGGCACCTGTGGTATGCTGGAGGGGCACTGTGACTTGTTGCTGCTGTGGAGGCTCAGGACATGGTGGAGGAGGCAGAGGCATACATGGTCGCTGGACCAACGGCATGAGAACGTGGATGTGGAAGCAGCGTCACCTGGCCAAGTTGCTGGTGTGGCTGTACAGGAACCACATTCACCCAGTGGGCTGTAAAGGACATGTATTGTCCCTGACCTTAGTTATAGCTCCAAACGTCGGCGCTGCCATGCACTTTGGCAGACACCGACAGGCTCAAGGACTGGCCCACCTTCTGTTCTACATGCGTATGCAGGGCTGGTACTGCCTTTTTTGCCAAGAAATGACAGCTTGCGACTCTCCACCTCGGCTTGGCACAAGCCATCAGTTCTCTGAAAGGTGCAGAGTCCACGACTTAGAAAGGGAGGGACTGCAGCACCAGCAACTTGGCCAGGAGCACATTCAGCTTCTGCGCCAATGGATGCATGCATACTGTTGTCTCTTGGCAATCTCTTCGGTGATTTGATTGCTGACAGAATGACTGACGAGGATTAGGAGGAGGAAAAGGAGCATCAGACAATGGGAAAGACAGACAGTTCCCTTTTTCTGAGGGGGTGGTGCGCCTTGACTGCCTGAAATCGGGTACCGCGTGCCACCGGGTGATGCAGCGGTTGCTGTGGCAGGCTGGACCACCACATCTGAGCCACGGTTGTCCAAGGCCACTTTAAGGTGAGGCTGCATGTGTTGACGCAGGGCTGTGGCACCCTGGCCACTCCACCTTCTGCCCATATGTTTACCTCCTCTGGCGGCTTTACAAAGAACTGCCACACCACAGAGTAAAAAATATAGAAAAAAGGAGCGTCAGTTTAAGAAAACAAATAGGTGGAGTGCAGACGGGAAAAGGGGGTAGGGAATGTGAGGCGCCAAGGAGTACCAAAGTAGAGACCAAGACTGAAGCCAATGGCAGAAGGCTGCTCACACTACAGGCCTCTGACTAGCAGACCGTGGTACAAGAGTGAGAAGACAAAAACGATCAGTGGAGCAACAGATAATACTGATAACCAATCTAGGGATGATTAGTCCCGGAATGGATATTATAATGATAGAATAAAAATGTGGTGTTATTACACCTGATTCTACGGGTGCACGTACTCAATAGAGACAAAAATATATAGATAACCATGTTACTAACACAAAATTGCGCTCTAAATTATGAAAGCGTGCATCCATACAGATTTTTACTCACTTCACCTTGGGGCGGCCCAAGATAAAGCACCTGACGCCATAAAGCCCCCCCTCGCCGGGATTGCCTGTAGAATGTTAGGTATCCTTGCGGTCCTTCAGATAGATGACCCGTGGACTCCAATAATTAAGCAAGGTTCCTTTAATAACTGAATCAGCTAAACGCGTTTTGGTGTTGTTATAAACCCCTTCCTCAGGAGCAATAAAATAACATGCAACATACAGAGATTTATATACATCAAAATAGGTCTGAACATCAAAAAGGGGCACCAAGGAGTGCACACATTGCGTGGAACGCATTTATTCTATTAAATATGAGAATCGCGGTTATAAATATTATAGAAGGGCTAGTTGATATTGCCCATGGTCAACTACTTATCGTCTGGAAGGGGCAGGAAAAATATGCTTAATGAATAAGCGCATCTAGGTTGCGCTATGTGGCTGCGGCCACGCACCAGAAGTGAGCTCACTTCCGGCCCGTGGACCGCACAGTTGGAACGCACTCGGTGCAATTAAAAATCCTATAGAGGCGTGGAGCGCACATGCGGGTCAGCAGCTCTCCTAGGCAGAATATATGTATACAGCACAATGTATTAGATATAAATTACATATTTTTTGGGGAAATATATGTGCAACTTTATCTACATGACGAATTATAGGGGAATTAACCAGAACAGGACCGCCGCACGCAGGATCGCATCCTGGCGGCGGCCCTGTAATTCCTTCTGGACACGCCGATTTCGGGCAGAGCCGGCCCCGACACATTTTTTCCTCTAATACGATGGGTCCCCACTATCCTTCCAGTTTTTAATAATGCATTGGACAGTTCTTAACCGAATTTGAGTAGTTTCTGCAATCTCCTTAGATGTTTTCTCTGCTTGATGCTTGCCAATGATTTGAACCTTCTCAAAACAGACTAACATCTTTTTCACAACCACAAGTTGTGTCTTTCGACATGGTTGTTTAAGAAATGAGAAGCAACTTATTGCACCAGCTGGGGTTAAATAACTTGTTGCCAGCTGAAAGATAATCCCCCATGCAGTAATTATACAATAGGAGGGTAGATACCCATATCTACAGGTTTCTTGTTGTAGAGCCACTTTCTTCAGTGCAAACCGGCCAACCCAGATTTTGCAGACGTTTCATGTGAAGTCTTTGAGTCTCCATACCCAATGACTGTGGCATTGTCTGTTCTAGTTACTATTGATATGTGTAACGCTTTGAACAGGTAACGTCTGCTGCAATTTCCTATATAGGGTATTTTTTATATATTTTTTTTAAGGAGACTTTTAGACTTGCCTTTGCTATTTAATGTTTCCATTCTAAGAAGTTGTTATAGCTAGATGCAATTATTCTGTCCGTTCCCCTGTAAATAGAGTTGAGCGAACCCAAACTGTAAAGTTCGGGTTCGTACAGAACTTTAGGGTTTTCGGCACCCGGCCCCGAACGCGAACATTTATGTAAAAGTTCGGGTTCAGGGTTCGGCGATTTTAATGGCGCTTTTTGAAAGGCTGCAAAGGGAGCCAATCAACAAGCGTCATACTATTTGCCCCAAAAGGCCATCACAGCCATGCCTACAATTGGCATGGCTGTGATTGGCCAACTGCAGCATGTGACCCAGCCTCTATTTAAGCTGGAGTCACGTAGCGCCGCCCGTCACTCTGCTCGAATTAGTGTAGGGAGAGGCTGCAGCTGCTGTGAGGGAGAGATCAGGGAGAAATCTTATCAAGACCTGTTTTTTGTACTCAGCGATCTACAGCAAATGTGTTTTTTGTGGGTGCAGTGCACAATTTTTTTAAGCCTACCCTGAGCCAACTGCTACTGAAAACAAACTTTGTTTTCTTCAGTTAGTCAATATCAATACATAATCGGCAGCCATTTTATGCAACGATAGTGCACCAGCACAGGCTATCTGCATGTCTGCAAGTCCAGAAATACAGCTTTTTGCTTACTGGGGTTAAAAAAATACATCTGTTAAATATAGTGCACATCTCATTGTCACATTTAGGCCAGAAATACGGCTTTGGCATACTGGGGTGAAAAAAGCCTCTTATATACTGCACATATTGGATTACACATGCATAAGTGATTGACAACATCTAATAAAAGACGCGGTCGTGGTGGTGGTGGAGCCTCCGGTGCAGGGAGAGGACGTGGCTGTTCTGTTCTGAACCTACAGCGATATTTTGTCGGGCCTAATGCCGTTCTAAGGATGGTAGGGCCTGAGCAAGTACAGGCGCTAGTCAATTGGGTGGCCGACAGTGGATCCAGCACGTTCACATTATCTCCCACCCAGTCTTCTGCAGAAAGCGCACAGGTGGCGCCTGAAACCCATGCCCATCAGTCTGTCACATCACCCCGTGCATATCGAGGAACCTCAAGTCATGCAGCAGTCTCTTATGCTGTTTGAAGATTCTGCTGGCAGGGTTTCCCAAGGGCATCCACCTAGCCCTTCCCCAGGGGTGGAAGACATAGAATGCACTGACGCACAACTACTTATGTCTCCTGATGAGGACATGGCAATACCACCTCAGCACGTCTCTGATGATGACGAAACACAGGTGCCAACTGCTGCGTCTTTCTGCAGTGTGCAGACCGAAAAGGAGGTCAGGGAGGAAGACTGGGTGGAAGACGATGCAGGGGACGATGAGGTCCTAGACCCCACATGGAATGAAGGTCGTGCCACTGACTTTCAGAGTTCGGAGGAAGAGGCAGTGGTGAGACTGAGCCAACAGCGTAGCAAAAGCGGGAGCAGGGTGCAAAAAGCAGAGCAGCCGTCGCGAAAACAGTTCACCTGCTACTGGCCACAGTCACCAGGGACCGAGCACACCAAAGGCAGCTTCAAGGAGTTTCCTGGCATGGCACTTCTTCACACAACGTGCTGACGACAAGACCCGAGTGGTTTGCACGCTGTGCCATCAGAGCCTGAAGCTAGGCATTAACGTTCTGAACCTTAGCACAACCTGCATGACCAGGCATCTACATGCGAGACACGGGCTGCAGTGGAGTAAGCACCTTCAAATCCAAGAAAGGGATCAGGCCTCTCCTGCTGCCTCGGCCTCTTCCTCTGCTTCTGGAGGAACGTTGGCACCTGCCGCCCAGCAAACAGAGGATGTGCCACCAACACCACTTCCGTCACCAAGCATCTCCATCATGTCACACGGAAGCGTTCAGCTCTCCATCTCACAAACCTTTGAGAGAAAGCGTAAATTTTCCACCTAGCCACCCTCGATCCCTGGCCCTGAATGCCAGCATTTCTAAACTACTGGCCTTTGAAATGCTGTCATTCAGGCTGGTGGAGACGGACAGCTTCAAACAGCTCATGTCGCTTGCTGTCCCACAGTACGTCGTTCCCAGCCGCCACTACTTTCCAGGAGAGCTGTGCCCTCCCTGCACAACCAAGTATCGGATAAAACCAAGTGTGCACAGCGCAACGCCATCTGTGGCAAGGTCCACCTAACCACAGATACGTGGACCAGTAAGCACGGCCAGGGACGCTATATCTCCCTAACTGCACACTGGGTAAATGTAGTGGTGGCTGGGCCCCAGGCGGAGAGCTGTTTGGCGCACGTCCTTCCGCCGCCAGGGATCGCAGGGCATCATTTTTTGCCTCCTGTTGCCTCCTCTTCCTACTCGGCTTCCTCCTCCTCTTCTACCACCTCCTCATCCGGTCAGCGACAGACCTTCACCACCAACTTCAGCACAGCCAGGGGTAAACGTCAGCAGGCCATTCTGAAACTGATGTGTTTGGGGGAAAGGCCCCACACCGCACAGGAGTTGTGGCGGGGTATAGAACAACAGACCGACGAGTGGTTGCTGCCAGTGAGCCTCAAGCCCGGCTTGGTGGTGTGCGATAATGGGCGAAATCTCGTTGCAGCTCTGGGACTAGCCGGTTTGACGCACATCCCTTGCCTAGCGCATGTGCTGAATTTGGTGGTGCAGAAATTCATTCACAACTACCCCGACAAGTCTGAGCTGCTGCATAAAGTGCGGGCCGTCTGTGCGCGCTTTCGGCGTTCTCACCCTGCTGCTGCTCGCCTGTCAGCGCTGCAGCGTAACTTCGGCCTTTCCACCCACCGCCTCATATTCGACGTTCCCACCAGGTGGAACTCCACCTTGCACATGCTGGAGAGACTGTGCGAGCAGCAGCAGGCCATAGTGGAGTTTCAGCTGCAGCACGCACGGGTGAGTCGCACTGCGGAACAGCACCACTTCACCACCAATGACTGGCCTCCATGCGAGACCTGTGTGCCCTGTTGCGCTGTTTTGAGTACTCCACCAACATGGCCAGTGGCGATGACGCCATTATCAGAGTTATAATACCACTTCTATGTCTCCCTGAGAAAACACTTAGGGCGATGATGGAAGAGGATGTGGCCCAGGACGAGGAAGAGGGGTCATCTCTAACACTTTCGGGCCAGTCTTTTAGAAGTGGCTCAGAAAGAGGATTTTTGCAACAGCAGAGGCCAGGTACAAATTTGGCCAGCCAGGGCCCACTACTGGAGGACGAGGAGGAGGATGGGGATGAAGCATATTCACAGCGGGGTGGCATCCAACGCAGCTCGGGCCCATCACCGGTGTGTGGCTGGGGGGATACGGAGGACGCAGACGATACGCCTCCCACAGAGGTCAGCTTGTCCTTACCTCTGGGCAGCCTGGCACACATGAACGACTACATGCTGCAGTGCCTGCACAACGACTGCAGAGTTGCCCACATTTTAACGTGTGCCGACTACTGGGTGGCCACCCTGCTGAATTCCCGTTACAAAGACAATGTGCCGTCCTTAATTCCCTCACTGGAGCGTGATTGGAAGATGCGCGAGTACAGGAGCACACTGGTAGAGCGCTCCTGAGAGCATTCCCGACTGATGCCGGGGGACAAGTGTAATCACAAGGCGAAGGCAGGGGAGGAGGAAGAGGTCGCCAACGCAGCTGTGTCAGCGCCAGCACTTTAGAAGGCAGGGTTAGCATGGCCGACATGTGGAAAAGCTTTGTCACCTCGCCGCAACAACCGGCCCCAACTGCTGATATGGAGCGTGTTAGCAGGAGACAGCATTTGAACAACATGGTGGAACAGTACCTGTGCACACGACTACATGTACTGACTGATGGTTCTGCCCCATTCAACTTCTGTGTCTCCAAATTGTCCACATGGCCAGAGCTTGTCCTGTATGCCTTGGAGGTGCTGGCCTGCCCTGCAGCCAGTGTACTCTCTGAACGTGTATTTAGCACGGCACGAGGCGTCATTACAGACAGACGCAGCCGCCTGTCCACAGCCAACGTGGACAAGCTCACGTTCATTAAAATGAACCAGGCTTGGATCCCACAAGACTTGTCTGTACCTTGTGCAGAATAGACATTTATACCACCAAACAGATTCTTGTACTCAAGTCACGTGCAATTATTTTTTGTTTTCTTTTTTTTTTATTTGTCCCAATATTTTGGGGGCTACCTACCCAATAAACAAAATAAAAAAAACACTTTGTTGGCTACCTTTTCCTCCTCCATTGCTGCCTCCACCTACACCACCACATTTACCGCCTCCTCAACCTCTGACTTCATATCCACCTCCTTCTCCGAGTTGCAGGTTAATAATTTGTCATTTTTAGTTATTTTATTTCATTTTAAGTTATTTCCCTATCCATATTTGTTTGCAGAGCAGTTGCTCTTAAGCACATTTTACTGCCTTTTGCATCCCTCTAGCCTTTTCAATGACTATTTTAGAGCCATTTTAATAAAAAAAAAGATTTCTATTGAAAAAGATTTCTATTGTCGGGTGATATTTTACCATTTTTGGCATATACAAACCCCTGCTGTGCCTGGGTGACATGAACCCCCTTTTGCCGTGAATGAACCCCTGCTTTGCATTGCTGACAGGGGCCTAAATCTCTCAAAATCCTCTGTTGTATTGCTGGGTGACATGAACCCCCTTTTGCCGTGAATGAACCACTGCTCTGCATTGCTGACAGGGAACTAAATTTAGTGAAAACATGTTACTGATCGGAAGATGCGCGACTACAAGCGCACGCTGATGATGGCATTCCCACAGTGGAAGGCACAGTGGAAGCACAAGGCGAAGGCAGAGGAGGAGGAAGAGGTCGCCAACGCAGCTGGGGCACCACCAGCACCTGAGAAGGCAGGGTTAGCATGGTCCAAATGTGGAAAAGCTTTGTCAGCCTTGGAGGTGCTGACCTGCCCTGCAGCCAGTGTATAGTGTGAACGTGCGTTTAGCACGGCAGAGAGCATTATCACAGGCCGCAGCCAATGTGGACAAGCTTATGTTTATTAAAATGAACCAGGCATGGATCCCACAGGACTTGTCCGTACCTTGTGCAGAATAGACATTTATACAAGCCTCAACCATCCATTCTTGTACTCAAATGCTCTTATTCTTAGTTTTATTTTGTTATATGTCCCAATATTTTGGGGGATATCCCAATTTAAAAAAAATTAAATAACACAAAATCAGTGTTGGCTAGCTATTCCTCCTTCACCAGCACTTACACCTACACCGCCACGTCAACCTACACCGCCACATACACCCATCCACCGCTTTCTCAACCTCCTACTCCTAGATCCAGATTGTTATTTTAAAATTTTCTGTATTTTATGTTATTTTAAGTCATTTCCCTATCCACATTTGTTTGCAGAACAGTTGCCATGCTCTTAAGCGCATTTTGATGTCTTTTGCAGCCCTCTAGCCCTTTCCAGGACTATTTTAGAGCCATATTAGTGCCCAAAAGTTCGGGTCACCATTGACTTCAATGGGGTTCGGGTTCAAGTTCGAGTCCCGAACCTGAACTTTTTTTTTCAAGTTCGGCCAAACCTGCCGAAACCCGAACATCCAGGTGCCCGCTCAACTCTAGCCTGGAAGGTCAAAAGAAAGACACAAGACTGAGACACAAAAATGAATTACCAGATGATTAATTAAGAGCAGGTCGAGAGAGGAGGTGGGGGGCATTACTGTTATATCTGTAATGACTTCAGAATCATCGCTTTGTAATATCAAAGGGTGGAGCAGAGAGTCCGGGACAAGCCCACACCAGCGACTGATCCTGAAAGCAGCAACAGCCAACTGCAAGTCAGGTACATGACAGATAGATGAGTGTACATGACAGGTACGTGACCGGTACATGACATGTACGTGACTGGTTCATGACAGTGTATATGACAGGTAGATGAGTGTACATAGTAAACCTACAAACACCTCTCTGTCAAGACTAGACAGCAAAACATTCCACCTGTACAGCATACAACATAGCAACAAAAAAGCAAGTGGAGATAATAAATTGATATTTTGGTATACTATCAAATATAAAATATGGGAAAAGGACAGGATGGTAAACAATACAGAGAAGCGAAGGGCAGTGTACACAGCTGCATATACATCTGTATCTATGCGACAATAAGCATAGATGGCACACAGGTAGAAGTGGTAGAAGGTAAAGGACAGCCAAGTCTACATAGCAAATATGCCCCAGTCAGGGCTATATAAATCAAAGATAGAAAACAATTATAGCTGGATGTCCATGAATAGCACCACAACATCCAAGGGTCATAGGCGATCAAGACAGACAGATATAATGCAAAAATAACTCAAGTCTAGTCTATTGCTGAATCCCAAGGTATAGCAATATTTTGAAAGGTATCAAAAAGGCCTAATATAGATGTGGTGATAGACCATATATAAATATAGGGCAATACTATACGCAGGACGTACCTGAAGCCATGATGAATACAGGAGGATACTGAGGCCTAAGCGCAAGACCTCGACGCGTGTTTCACCTCAGCGGCTTCGTCAGGAGATGAGTGTACATGACAGGTACATGACCAGTAGATTACAGTGTATATGACAATCGCTGGAAAGTCACAATCTGACTTCTATTATATTGTAAGGAGAAGTAAGACATACAAGAGTTGATGCACGACTGGACCAATCAGGTCTCCAGAATACTCCACCACTGGACGGCCTTAGGAGTGTGCAACCTGTGCAGTTGTACAGGGAGCATTAGCCACCCCTACTGAAGGGAGCACCAAAGACGGCATGGCACCCAAGACTTGTAACCACCACATAGATGACTTTCTCAATAGAGCTGTTTGGTCACTGTATTACATGACCACCCTGCAGTGGTTTTACATGAGCATTGTATGGTGTTATTGCATAAGCACTTTATAGCAGTATTACATAAGCTACGTATGTGGCATTAGGCAGCATACGGCGATACTATTTAGGACTTGTACTGTATATTATAATGAATATTATATTCGCAATGCGGCAGTTCCTACCTGGAATGCGTAATCGTTAATGACAGAGAGGACATTTTTAAAGAGGAGTTTGCTCCATCCCAGCAGTCAGTCAATCTCCAGGCAACGGCATCCCCTCATGAGAGCGCTAACTGCGAAGAAAGAGATTATGAGTGAAATAGTTTGTGATCCCCTTAGTTATGAGCAATGCAAACACACACACGCTCCTGAACATGGGACATCCCTTTACTTCTATCCCACCTCTACAACCTCAACTCCGCCCCCCCCCCCCCCCCCCCTTCCATATTATAAGCTTTTTCTTGCCTTCTATATGCAAACAGGTGACTCTGGCCCACAAGCTGGTCAGGCAGCAGATAGGTGTTGTGGGACGTGGATATGTAGTAGTTGGTCAGCGGCTGGTTCATGTCCTGATACACTTGGTGGTGCTCCCGCCGCAGGATGTAGTTGTCTTCTGAATTCATGAACCTGACAAACCCTTCTAATGTCATGTAGTTCTCTCTGCGGGCTGAAAGAGATATCAGGGACACATACCTCTCAAATTTTTGGACGGTCAGAGAGGGACACTTATGGTTCATTGTGTGAAAGATCATTTTTTCCTGCATATTTATATATTTTTAATAGTTTTCTTAGTGCACAATAATGCAAATATCTGAATATAGAAATCTCTAAAATCCAAATTGCATCAAATAATGTAATTATATCCCAGATAGCAAGGATAACTTGCCACAAACTTGTGGCAGGGTTAAATTGTAAGTCTTGTTAACTTGCTGCAAACATTCTCTGGCAAGTTGTACACTTGCAGAGAACTTGCAGCACAAGTTCTAGTTGACACTTTTTCAATTTGCAGCAAATTTGCTTGGAAAGTCTCTAGCAAGAGCAAAGTTGCAGTAGCGAGTCTACAGCAAGAACTCTGCAAGTCTACGGCAAGAGTTTTGTAACTCAGTTTTTATAGGGCCTATTCACTAAAAAGTAAAGAGGTGAATGTCAGATGAATTGCAAAATAGAAACATAGAATGTGTCGGCAGATAAGAACCATCTAGCCCATCTAGTCTGCCCAATATACTAAATACTATGGATATCCCCTGGCCCTATCTTATATGAAGGATGGCCTTATGCCTATCCCATGCATACTTAAACTCCTCCACTGTATTTGCAGCTGCCACTTCTGCAGGAAGGCTATTCCATGCATCCACTACTCTCTCAGTAAAGTAATACTTCCTGATATTACTTTTAAACCTTTGCCCCTCTAATTTAAAACTGTGTCCTCTTGTAGCAGTTTTTCTTCTTTTAAATATTCTCTCCTCTTTTACCTTGTTGATTCCCTTTATGTATTTAAAAGTTTCCATCATATCCCCTCTGTCTCGTCTTTCTTCCAAGCTATACATGTTAAGGTCCTTTAATCTTTCCTGGTATGTTTTATCCTGCAATCCATGTACCAGTTTAGTAGCTCTTCTCTGAACTCTCTCCAAAGTATCAATATTCTTCTGGAGATATGGTCTCCAGTACTGAGCACAATACTCCAAATGAGGTCTCACTAGTGCTCTGTAGAGCGGCATGAGCACCTCCCTCTTTCTACTGGTAATTCCTCTCCCTATACACCCAAGCATTCGGCTAGCATTTCTTGCTGCTCTATGACATTGTCTGCCTACCTTTAAGTCTTCTGAAATAATGATCCCTAAATCCCTTTCCTCAGATACTGAGGTTAGGACTGTATCACTGATTTTTATATTCTGCTCTTGGGTTTTTACATCCCAGGTGCATTATCTTGCACTTATCAACATTTTAGTTGCCAGATTTTTGACCATTCCTCTAGTTTTCCTAAGTCCTTTTCCATTTGGTGTATCCCTCCAGGAACATCAACCCTGTTACAAATCTTTGTGTCATCAGCAAAAAGACACCTTACCATGATACCATCGAGGCCTTCTGCAATTTCGCTGATAAAGATATTAAACAAACAATATGGGTCCCACAACAGATCCCTGAGGTACCCCACTGGTAACAAGACCATGGTCTGAATATACTCCATTGACTACAACCCTCTGTTGCCTGTCCCTCAGCCACTGCCTAATCCATTCAACAATATGGGAGTCCAAGCCCAAAGACTGCACTTTATTGATAAGCCTTCTATGTGGGACAGTATCAAAAGCCTTACTAAAGTCTAGATAAGCGATGTCTACTGCACCTCCTCCATCTATTATTTTAGTCACCCAATCAAAAAGAAAAATCTATAAGATTAGTTTGACATGATCTCCCTGAAGTAAACCCATGCTGTTTTTCATCTTTCAATCCATGGGATTTTAGATGGTCCACAATCCTCTCCTTAAGTATAGTTTCCATTAATTTCCCCACTATTGATGTCAGGCTTACTGGCCTATAGTTGCCCGATTCCTCCCTACTACCTTTCTTGTGAATGGGCACAACATTTGCTAATTTCCAATCTTCTGGGACGACTCCTGTTGCCAGTGATTGGTTAAATAAATCTGTTAATGGTTTTGCTAGTTCACCGCTGAGCTCTTTTAATAGCTTTGGGTATATCCCATCAGGCCCCTGTGACTTCTTTCCTAACTGAGGTCCTTCTCCTTCATTTTCCTTTGTAAAAACTGAACAGAAGTATTCATTGAGGCAGTCAGCTAGTTCTTTATCTTCTTCCATATACCTTCCTTCTTTTGTTTTTAATTTGGTAATTCCTTGTTTTAGTTTCCTTTTTTCATTTATGTATCTGAAGAATGCCTTATCGCCTTTTTTCCCTGACTGAGCTAATTTCTCTTCTGCCTGTGCTTTAGAAGCTCTTATAACTTGTTTGGCCTCTCTCTGCCTAATCTTATAAATTTGCCTGTCCTCGTTTTTATTTTATTTTTATAATTCCTTAATGCTATCTTTTTGTTTTTAATGATTTTGGCCACTTCTGAGTATCACAGTGGTCTCTTCCTTTTTTTGCTTTTACTGACAAGCCTAATGCAATTTTCTGTTGCCTTCAATAGTGCCACTTTTAAGTAGTCCCATTTCTCTTGGACTCCAATGAAACTGTTCCAGTCTGATAGGGACTCGTATACCACTAATCTAATTTTAGAAAAGTCAGTTTTTCTAAAATCTAAATCTTTTGTTTTTGTGTGGTGTGACTCAGTCACTGTACTTATAGTAAACCACACTGACTGGTGATCACTAGATCCCAAGATTTCCCCTACAGTAATATCAGATAGCAAATTCCCATTTGTGAATACTAAATCTAAAATGGCCTCCTTCCGGGTTGGCTCCTCCACTACTTGCTGTAGAGATAATCCCAGTAGGGAATTTAGAATATCTGTACTCCTGGCAGAACTAGCCATTTTGGTTTTCCAGTTTACATCTGGAAGATTGAAGTCTCCCATAATGATAGCTAAAATGACATTGAAGGGGGAAGTTATTTCCTCAACTAGTAGATCATCTAATTCTTTGACTTGGCTAGGTGGTCTATATATCACACCTACACGAGTTACCTTCTGATTATCAAGCTGCAAGGTAACCCAAACTGACTCTAAATTGTTCTCGCTAACTTGTATCAAATTAGATTTTATGCTATCTTTCACATACAGGGCCACCCCTCCCCCTTCTTGCCTTCTGTCTTTCCTGTATAGAGAGAACCCTGGTATTGATATATCCCAGTCATTATTCCCCTTGAACCACGTCTCAGTAACAGCCACTACATTTACAAACCGGATTCCAAAAAAGTTGGGACACTATACAAATCGTGAATAAATACTGGATGCAATGATGTGGAGGTGCCAACTTCTAATATTTTATTCAGAATAAAACATAAATCACGGAACAAAAGTTTAAACTGAGAAAATGTACCATTTTAAGGGAAAAATATGTTGAATCAGAATTTCATGGTGTCAACAAATCCCCAAAAAGTTGGGACAAGGCCATTTTCACCACTGTGTGGGATCTCCCCTTCTTACAACTTGAGACCAGTTTCTCAAGTTTAGAAATGCTCTCCCATTCTTGTCTAATACAGGCCTCCAACTGTTCAATCGTCTTTGGCCTTCTTTGTTGCACCTTCCTCTTTATGATGCGCCAAATGTTCTCTAGGTGAAAGATCTGGACTGCAGACTGGCCATTTCAGTACCCGGATCCTTCTCCTACGCAGCCATGATGTTGTGATTGATGCAGAATGTGGTCTGGCATTATCTTGTTGAAAAATGCAGGGTCTTCCGTGAACAGAGATGACATCTGGATGGGAGCATATGTTGTTCTAGAACCTGAATATATTTTTCTGCATTGATGGTGCCTTTCCAGACATGCAAGCTGCCCATGCCACACGCACTCATGCAACCCCATACCATCAGAGATGCAGGCTTCTGAACTGAGCGTTGATAACAACTTGGGTTGTCCTTGTCCTCTTTTGTCCGGATGACATGGCGTCCCAGATTTCCAAAAAGAACTTCGAATCGTGACTCGTCTTACCACAGAACAGTCTTCCATTTTGCCACACTCCATTTTAAATGATCCCTGGCCCAGTGAAAATGCCTAAGCTTGTGGATCTTGCTTAGAAATGGCTTCTTCTTTGCACTGTAGAGTTTCAGCTGGCAACGGCGGATGGCACGGTGGATTGTGTTCACTGACAATGGTTTCTGAAAGTATTCCTGAGCCCATTCTGTGATTTCCTTTACAGTAGCATTCCTGTTTGTGGTGCAGTGTCGTTTAAGGGCCCGGAGATCACGGGCATCCAGTATGGTTTTACGGCCTTGACCCTTACGCACAGAGATTGTTCCAGATTCTCTGAATCTCCGGATGATGTTATGCACAGTTTATGATGATAGATGCAAAGTCTTTGCAATTTTTCGCTGGGTAACACCTTTCTGATATTGCTCCAATATCTTTCTGCGCAACATTGTGGGAATTGGTGATCCTCTACCCATCTTGGCTTCTGAGAGACACTCCCACTCTGAGAAGCTCTTTTTATACCCAATCATGTTGCCAATTGACCTATTTAGTGTTAATTGGTCTTCCACCTCTTCGTTATGCTCAAATTTACTTTTTCCATCTTCTTTTTGCTACTTGTCCCAACTTTTTGGGGATTTGTTGACACCGTGAAAATTTGAATCAACGTATTTTTCCTTTAAAATGATACATTTACTCGGATTAAACGTTTGATCTGTCATCTACGTTCTATTACAAATAAAATATTGACATTTGCCATCTCCACATCATTGCATTCAGTTTTTATTCACAATTTGTTTAGTGTCCCAACTTTTTTGGAATCCGGTTTGTATATTCTCAGATGCCATTATAGCCTCAAGTTCATTGATCTTATTCCCTAGACTGCGAGCATTTGTAGACAAGACTCCGCTTGTCATTTCTTAACCTTTGTGCTACTGGCCTCTTCTGGCATTGTTCCGGGGGGCAGTCGGACTGCTGGATTATCACTCTTTTGCCCCCCCTTTCCTAGTTTAAATGCTCCTTAGCAAATACTTGGAACTGTTCACCAAGGACATTCGTTCCCTTGAGAGTAAGATGCAAACCATCTTTCTTGTACAGTTATTTTCCATTCCAACAAGAGCCAACATGAGACACAAAGCCAAACCCTTGGTTCAGACACCATTCACCAAGCTATAAATTGAATTCCTTAATGCGCATCTTCCTGTCATGCTGAAGGTTATGCACAGGCATAACTGCAGAGAATGAAACAGTTGATGCAACCTCCTGTATATCCTTTCCAAGTGTGTGAAAAGCTTCTTTCACCTTTGAAACTTCATTGCAAGCCAGATCGTTTGTCCCAAGATGGAGAATAACATCCACTTCCCTTTCCTGCTTTGCTTGCCTAACAATATTAAGGATGCGTCGTCTATCCCTGCTAGCGGTAGCACCAGGGAGACACCTCACAACACCATTCTCCTCAAACTTCACACCTCTTATGATGGAATCGCCCACCAACAGCTGCTTACTATCAATCCTAGCCTTCTCCTTTTTGTCTTTGGCTGCAGTCTTACATACTTTAGGCATGGGAGATGATTGTTTCTCACCCACTGTGCTTGAGCCATCCTCCATGTTGCTCTTGCACTCTGAAAGTGCTGCAAATGAATTATGGAGAGCAACAGACTGTGGGACATGCCTTCTATCCACAACTCTCAGTCTACCAGAACCTTCAGTAACCCATCTTCCATTTCTAGGGGGCCTCTGTGGCAGTGGCATTGCAATGTTCTCCTGAGTTTGTTTAGTGGCTAATTTAAAAATCTCATATTTCAAAAAGGTAATTTCCTGCTGCATTATGGAGAGCTGTCTACAGATCAGACAGTATCCAAACCTCTGAAGAGTGGAACCTGAAATAAAACCACAACAATTCCTGCACAGAACCAGGTCTGCCATTGTAAAGAGGGGAAAGATTTTAAACAAACAAATCTTACTTGTTTAGATTGTATCCACCTCCAGATTACCTCCTGAGTATCTCCTGAATATCTCCAATGCTCTTGTAGATCAGCTCTTGTTTTTTCCTTCCCTGTTCCTTTTTTGTTCCTTGCCCCCCGGCATCACATGCATGTAATTTTAATTGTGTTTTGTTATATTATAATAAAATTCTATATTTATACCATTTACCGTTTGGTACTTTGGGCTCCTTTTTCTTTTGTTGTTCTGCCATTGTACTCGGGAGCTTGTGCCTAGTTATTTATCGGGAGTGCTATTTGTGGATACATTAGGTGGGCACCGCCCCCTCCCACTCTCCGCACCCCTGGGGTCTTTTCTCCCTTCTGATCAGCTCTTGGTAAAGCAGTCTTGGAAAAGCAGCAAGCTATGCCTAATCTGCTAATGCAAATCGCTCAAGACGCTGTAATATGCAAATCTAGCACAATGTGACTGAAGTAGAAGAAATAATCTTCCATTCAAATATTCAAGGGAGTCTGTCACCAGATTGTGACCTTAAAGACCGCTTACATAGCGCTCTAGCATAGCAGTCTATGATTCTAATGGTACCTTTGATGTGTGCTTCTGAAGTTCCCCAAGGCAAAAACGGACTTTTATTCAAGGGATCGCAAGTGCCCAGGGCGGGGTTCACCTTGTTGGAGCCCAGGCTGTTCTGCCTCTTTTCGCCATATCCCCGCCCCAGCCTCTTCCTCTGCCCGCCCCGCTTTTCCTTTGCATCCTCCTTCTCTGCAGCCGGATCCCGCGCCTGCGCTATCCATTGCTTGACCGGGGCATGCGCACTGCGATGCCCATTGTGGGCACGGCATCGCAGTAGCTACCACGCATGCGCCGGCCAACGGCGAGAAACAGCGGCGAGGAGGCGGACCAGATACACCCACAATGGGCATCGCAGTGCGCATGCCCCGGCCAAGCAATGGATAGCGCAGGCGCGGGATTCGGCTGCAGAGAAGGAGGACGCAAAGGAAGAGCGGGGCGGGCAGAGGAAGAGGCTGGGGCGGGGATATGGTGAAAAGAGGCAGAACAGCCTGGGCTCCAACAAGGTGAACCCCGCCCTGGGCACTTGCGATCCCTTGAATAAAAGTCCGTTTTTGCCTTGGGGGAACTTCAGAAGCACACATCAAAGGTACCATTAGAATCATAGACTGCTATGCTAGAGCGCTATGTAAGCGGTCTATTAGGTCACAATCTGGTGACAGACTCCCTTTCAACCTACGTTGGCCCATATTTTGCCATTTCCCTGACAATTCACCTGGATTCACTGAGTGCATTGAGATGGAACTGATCTAAATAAAGATGCTCATTAAAACATAATAAAATCGGACTTCCGGTTCCGGCGCGCGCATGTAAGGAGGCGAGTAGAGAGAGCTCCGTCTCCCCGGACATTAACAGCGGGCGTTGCCGAGACCCGGGGCTTCGTTACCCCGACAATATATCTCCCCTGCACAAAGGGAGGTAGATGGAGAAATTTGTGGTGCGCAGTGGCACCCCGCTGGCTAGTTCGCCTCTCCCGCCGAGGACCCTGACTGAGCTCCAGGGAAGCAAGATGGCCGACGCCAAGAAAAGGACGACTCGTTCGTCCTCACAGAACTCCCAGCTGCAAGAGCAAGATTCAGAGGAACTGATTCTCACGCAGCTCGAGGGCGCTCAGCAGTCTGGAGTCCTTGAGTCCTCCTGCAAGGAAATGGCCATTGCTGTGGCTAAATTGCTGGCGCCGGACATAAAAGTCACCTTGGAGGCCACGATATCGACTTCCCTGCAGCAGCTGCAAGCCACGGTGGCCCAACATACAGAACAAGTGCAGGAACTGGAACAAAGGATGGGCATCGTAGAAGATGAGCTGGAGAGAGTACATACCCAGCTAAGAGACGTTACACAATCTAATAAAGTGCTCCGGGACAAAGTCGAGGACTTGGAGAATAGGTCCCGCAGAAGTAATTTGCGCATCCTGGGCCTGCCGGAGAGTATTCCAGCGCACCAACTATCCCGTATTTGCTCAGATGACTTGCCACAGGCTCTGGGTCTCCAGGAATCAGCTACGGTGGAGAGGGCACATAGAATAGGCCCACCGCAGGATGACACGAGAGCAGACCCAACGAGGAGACCCAGGACGACCATAGTTAAATACCTGAAGTATGCGGACAAGGAGGCCATTTTGTCCAGGTACAGAAAACTCCAGCAACCGCTCAAGCTACGCGGCCACCGGATATTGATTTTTGGGGACTACTCCATGGAGGTATCCAAGAAGAGGAGAGCTTTTTCCCAAATCTGTACCCAGCTGGTCCACAAGAAAGTGAAATTTGCTCTACTTTACCCGGCGATTCTGAGAGTCTTCAGGAAAGACGGTATAGTAGACACGTACCTCACACCTTCCGACGCAGCTGACGCTCTGGAGGATTGTAATCTACAGAGAGATCACGATACAGCATCACCTAACCGAGGAGCGGCTTCATCAGGAGGAGATCGTTTTGGGACTGCGAGAAATGCGCGACCACCTTCATCGCCTGAAAGATCTCCGAGACGAAGGAGAGACCCGGCTTCTAGCCCGGAATGGGGTTAGCTGCATGCCATTTTGCGAAGAGGTGGGAAGCCGCAGACCGGAGGGATATTTTGGGGACAGTGTCTCATGCAAGAAAAGGACCATGTAAGAAATATGTGGGTTTTCTCATTTATAAGTGCGGTTTTAGTTTTAGGGAGGGGAAGTAAGTGACTCAGGTCAGTATAGTGATTATATTGAGTCCGGGGAGGGGAGGTCGGTGATTGAAGGAACAGTCTTAAAGAATGGACTCTGGGTTAAGGAAGTGCAGCCGTCTAGCCCAGGTCGGCGCGAAAAAAGAGAAGTTTATGGAAGTTTTGCTGGGCTGTTTGAACATTTCCAATTTCTTTTGGGGAGATGTCGAGATGTTTTTTGGGGTTATGTTGGGAGGGAGGGTAATGTTTGCTTTGCCATTAATTGTCATGACTCAAATTATTGCATGTGTACAGTGTGGGTTGCGGTCGGGCGGAAGTCGGCCTCCCAGGGATGCTTCTATTTTGCTAAGCCAGATACCCGGTCCCAGTTATGAAATTAGTCTCCTGGAATGTTAGAGGGCTGAGGTCCCCCCATAAAAGAATGATGGTTCTGCGTCACCTCAAGAGATTACAGGCGGATATCGCTTTAATTCAGGAGACGCACCTGGGGGAGGCTGATTTCTGGCGGATGCAGCGCATGTGGGTGGGTCGAGTGTACGGCTCCCCTTCAGAGGGGAGAAAGGCGGGAGTGCTCATTTTAATACACAAAAGACTTAGATGTGAGGTCTTATCAACTGTTACAGATGATAAAGGTAGATTGGTGAGGCTTGATTTGAATACGGATGCAGGTAGGCTACTACTGTATAACATTTATGGGCCGAATACTATGCAAAATGCCTTTTATGCGGATTTAGAGCTGAAAGTTCTGCAAGAGAGTGGGGGACATATGATCATGATGGGAGATCTGAACGTAGTCCATAACGTTCAAGAAGATTGCAGGAGGGGAGATGTAGCAACTTTGCAGGGACAAGGAGCTAGTGTGAGGAGAATGCAGCTTGCTCCCTTCTTGCAGTCCACGGCCCTGATAGATACTTGGAGACATCTACATCCAACGGATAGGGAGTTCACCCATTTTGCTCCTGCTCACCAGTCCTGGTCCCGTATAGATTATGCACTTATCTCACCAGGACTGTTGGGGAGGGTGAAGGGTTCAGAGATATTGGACATTCTGATTTCGGATCATGCCCCGATAACCTTGTCCCTTTTAGAAACCACGCCTAAGGGTACTGATTACATATGGCGTATGCCTAGTCATCTGGCAACAGATGAGGAATTCCTTTTGCAGCTGAAAGGTTGGTGGTGGGAATTTGCAGACACTAATGGGGAGCATCGGGATAATCATACCCTTTTTTGGGATACAGCAAAGGCGGTTATTAGGGGGCGAATAATTTCATATGTCGCAGCTAAAAGGAAGAAGTTGGCCCACAGGTTGAACGCAGCGACGGATGAGGTACGGAGGGCGTATACGGCTTTCCTAAATAATCCAACTGACTCTACTAAAACCCACTGGGTTACGGCCAAACACAGCTATGATTTTTATGTTGAGCAGACTACAAAACTGACTAGAGATTATAAGACGTCACACTTATTCAAATACGGAAATAAGGCAGGGAAGATGTTGGCTACCTTGGCCAAACCCTGGGTAGCCAACAATAACATTAGAAGCATAGTGGACGAATCAGGTACCAGGATTACTGACCCGAAAGGAATAGTTGAATGCTTTAGGCAATTCTATGCCGCTTTATACAGTCAAACGACTTATGACGCTAACAGAGCAGAGGAACTTATGTCTAAGATTTCATTGCCAAGGCTTACAGAGGAAATGCGCACCCACCTTAACGCACAGGTTACGGAGGATGAGGTTAGAACTACCATCAAATCACTCGGGAACGGGAAGGCCCCGGGACCGGATGGATTCGGTGCTGCTTTCTATAAGGGTCTTAAAGAGGAAGTAACCCCCTTTTTGACGCAATTATTTAATGGCTGTCTAGAGGGGAGGAGCATCATGCAATCTGGGAGCATGGCGCATATCAAACTTATCCCTAAACCAGGCAAGGATGTGGAACAACCCTCCTCATACCGACCTATTTCATTAATTAATCAAGATCTCAAAATATTGACCAAGTTGTTGACAAACAGGTTGGCTCAGTATATGCCGCATCTTATAGGGTCACACCAGGTCGGGTTTATAAAAGGCAGAGCGGCGGTAACTAACATTAGATCGGTGCTGGTTGTGCAGGATTTTATTCACCATGGCCCAGCTGCTGTGGGAGGGAGCCCTGCCTTGTTGTCTGTCGACGCGGAAAAGGCATTTGATACTGTGAACTGGAACTGGTTATGGAGATCTATGACCGCTTTTGGAATAGAGGGACCCTTTAAGGCATTGATTGAGAACATTTATCAATGCCCGCGGGCTCAGGTTAGTGTGCCCGGATTTTTGTCAACTCCTTTCCGGCTTGGCAGGGGAACAAGGCAGGGTTGCCCACTATCTCCCCTCCTGTTCAATTTGGCACTGGAACCACTGGTGCAGTACTTGATTCAGACTGATGTCTATAAAGGGGTTCGAATAGGGAAGAAAGAACTAAAACTTGTCTGCTTCGCGGATGATGTTTTGCTATTTCTAGATTCCCCATTCCTTCATCTTAAGGCGGTTATAAATGCTTTTGAGCACTTCAGTGGCACTACTGGCTACACAATAAATGTCACTAAGAGCCAATTGATGTTTTTAGGTAAAGGAAGGTCATCGGTCCAGCGAGAAAGGGAGTTATGCCAGGTTGCAGTGGTACCACAATATTTAACCTATTTAGGCATCAAGATTGGCAGTCAACCAACCTCATTGTATAAGTTGAATTATGTCCCCTTAATTAGGAAAATAGAATTGGAATTGGATAAGTGGTCCAAGCTTCCACTTTCACTCTTTGGGAGGGCTCACCTCTTAAAGATGGTAAGTTTTTCAAGGCTACTTTATCCTATCCAGACTATACCCCTCCTAATGACACATGTTGATGTAAATAGAATCCAGAAGGGCGTTTGTCCGGTTCCTCTGGCAGGGAAAACGTCCTAGAATAGCGTATGATAAACTGTGCCTTACTAGATGGGAGGGTGGACTTCAGTTACCATCCATCAGAAGGTATAATTTGGCCTCGTTATTTAGACATGCTAAGGACTGGCTGAAAGGCACCTCACATTTTTCAAATACCCCTTTGGAGAGCGAATTGGTAGCACCTTGGGATTTAGTGGCTTTGTTGCATACTAGGGTGAGGGATCTCCCCAGACCATTAAATAATTATGTGGTTTTGAGAGACACTCTAGCTGCATGGCGACACATACGGAAATTGTATAGACTGCCCATGTATATCACTCCTTATATGCCATTATGGGTTCTCCCGGCGTTCCCGGAAGGTAGACACTCAGGTCTATTCAGGCTATGGAAAAGTAAAGGGATATTTAGGCTACAGCAACTAATGAAAGAGGGAGGCAATGAGCTTTTGACTTGGCCGGAGATTCAGTCTAAATATCAGATCCCCGCTTCCCATTTTCTGCCATATAGACAAGTACATTCATACTGTGAATCCCAGTCAAGGATAATAGGGGAACCCGAGAGATTGACTTGGTTTGGGGCCCTGGTGGAATCCCAAGATTTCACATTATCGAATTTATATAGGCGAATACAGAACATTCTTTCCACCCCACTAGGAGAAACAGTGTATAAGAAATGGGAAGAGGAGCTAGGGGAAGGCGCAGTCACCCCCAAACTGAGGGAAGGATTGGAGAAAGTAAGGCAGGCAATAACGAGTGAAACGTGGAGGGAGATGCACTTTAGGATTCTACACAGGGCTACATATGCCTTTGATTTATCCTATAGGGACGCGCCTGCACACTATTTGAGATGGTGCCCTAAATGTCTACAGCAGAAAGCTAATTTATTACACGGGCTTTGGCTTTGTCCTCATTTGAAGCCATTATGGGAGGAAACTGTCGAGTATATCCAGCAGGTATGGGGAATAAAACCTCAATTGTCACCTCTACACTGTATTTTTCATTACATTCCACTAGATGACAGGGGTGAAATATCTCACTCTACCCATATTAAAGGAGTCCACCTGTTCCTCCTGGCAGTGGTGAAGACCATACTTAGGCATTGGATATATCCCACGGTTCCCACGTTTCAAGAAGCATTGGGGGCAATGAGATATCTCCTGTATTTGGATAGGTTAGACGTAGAAAGTAGTAAGGAAAAGTCTGCTGCACAATTTTTCAATACTTGGAAGCGATTTATTGAACATGCGTTGACTTCTACAGAAATAGTGGAAGTGGTCACGCCCTTTGTTCATACCAAGTGGTATCTAGAGGGAAAGTTGAAGGGGACGTTAGGAGCATTGGAGGTCGTTTGAAGGGGGGGAAGCGGATTAGAGAGGTCTTGTTAAGGTTATTCTATTGCCCCTGAACAAGTGAGGTAGTGCCCAGAAGTGCTCGTGCGATGTAAGGTCATGGCAAAGAGAGTTGGGAAACAGTTGGGAAGGGGGGGGGGGGTTGGGAGGGGGGGTGAAAACAGAAAATTCGGATTGGGAAGAGGCTCAAGGTATTAAGAGTTGACTAAACGAGTATTTGATTTTATGTCCTTCTGAGACCCGTACGATATATCATTGTTGATTATGTCCGTGCCTGCGTGCGCGAATAATGTATCTCTGATTTATTGCTTGTGAACTGCCGGCCAATCCGAAATAAAAATTGTTTTAAAAAAAAAAAAAAAAAAAAAAAAAACATAATAAAATCAATACATAACACTGCATTATATCTTGCAAACTTTTTTATGTTGAACAGTTAACAAAACAAAAAATAATTTTTACAAAACCAATACTAACATGGTACAAATAGGTACAATGGTAATCAAATGGTAAAAATAGAAAAAAAATTCTGCCCTATGGGCTTGAATTTGGAACTGGCCCTTTAAAATAAAAACAAAAACGGCTTCCGGTTCCGGCGCCGACATGACAAGCCGCAAGTGAGCTGAGCTCCGGCTACCCTCACCTATATCCTCGGGAAATCCCCGCTGAATCGACTACTAGTCGGGCGTTTATACCCGCGATCATCATACAAGGTCCTATGGATCGTTTTGTCAGTACTATGGGGAGCAGAACAAAGGCTAAAACGCAGATGAAAGGTGGAAAAGTGGACGCTCAGAATTCAAAGATGGCAGAGGGAGAGAGCGCGCCACCAGAGGAAAACACACTCACGCAGACCTCTCCAGATTCTCCCGGCTCCACGTCTGGTGAGACCCCTCCGCATATTGATTATGTTAAACTGGCACTGGAGGTAGCAAATCGCATCCTACCAGACCTGCAGGAGTCTGACAACCACAGTGTTGGCCTCCTTCACTGCCCTACAAGGAGAAGTGGCGCAAATGTCTGAGCGCATGGACATATGCGATAACAAAATACAAACCGTGGAGATTGACATTTCCAATGCCCACGGCCAACTAAAATTTCTCATGACTGAAAATAAACGGCTCTGGGACAAAGTGGACGATTTGGAAAATCGCTCAAGACGCAGGAATATGCAAATTGTGGGTCTGTCCGAAAGCATACCGGCCAAAGATTTGCACATGATATGTGAGCAGGAGATTCCGAAAGCTTTGGGTCCCCCCCAAGCCTGCAAGGTCGAGCGTGCTCACAGGATGGGCCCGCTGAAACAGCTCAATCCAGCACGAAACCCCGAATTAGGGCAGCGGATGCAACCCAAGCCCAGGCAGGTTATTGTGAAATATCTCGACTATGCCGATAAGGCGGACATAATGCGACACTATAAAACTAAGTCTACAGCCTTAGAAGTGCGTCACCAGAAACTTCTCCTGTTCAGTGACTTTTCAGCCGGAGGTGACCAGACGCCGGAAGGCTTTTGCCCCCTTATGTACATCATTGCATAATCAAAATGTAAAATTCATCCTGATGTACCCTGCCACGCTGAAAATATTCCGTCCAGATGGGTCATTCAACACCTTCACAGATCCAGCAGAAGCAGAGGCCTATCAAGCATTGGCAGATGGAGAACACAGCGTACATAATATGCAATGTTCGGGCATGAGTTCCACTTTTTTTCTCTTTTCCTTGTTATTTCTTTTTATTTTATCGCATATTATAGCCTGCTATATCTGATTATTATATGTGGGGGCGTTACATTATGATAGCTTTGGGACTTATCTCAATTATATTGTCAATGCCTACATGATCTGATGTTATGTTGGGAAGAAGTGAAGCACGGAATTATGACTTAAGTTGGCCAATGTTGGCCCTATGTTCAACTGTATTCATTGGTTGGAGTTTTGAGGTTGAAGCACATGTCCAACAAAGCACTGCTACAGGGTCAATCCTCATTGATGTCTTATCCCGTAGATTTGAAAATGCACAGGATATTCTACATGGGTCTGACTTATTTATATCCCCATTAGGATATTTTAAATGGTACGAGTAATATCATGGAACGTCAAGGGGCTTAGATCCCCCCAGAAACGGTCAATGATACTACGTCATCTAGCTAGGTTGCATGCCGATATAGTGCTCCTCCAGGAGACACACTTGGAGGAAAAGGATTTCCCCAGAATGAGAAAGTTTTGGGTAGGAGAAGTTCATGGCTCCCCATCACTAGGTCATAAGGCGGGAGTGTTAATCCGGTTGAAGAGAAACATACCCTATTCCGTGATTTCTTGCTCTAAAGACGATGAGGGGAGAATGGTGCACCTGATACGCCAACTTCAAGGGAAACTACTGAGCATATACAATTTATATGGGCCAAATGAGACAAATAATCGCTTCTTCAAGAATATGACAACTGCCTTAATGGCGGACACAATAGAAGATAAAATAGTTGGGGGTGACATGAATACAGTTGTAGATGAGGCAGAAGATCGTAAACCAGACGTCAAACACTCACGTTCAACAAATGATCCACCACTGTCCTCTGTGACTTTATGGCGGCAACTCAGTTAATCAATATATGGAGAATGTGTAATCCAGAGGCAAGGGAGTTTACTTTTTATTCCCAACCCCATAAATCCTGGTCTCAGTTTACTTGTTGATTACTCGCTCCATATTCAGCAGGTGCCGAGATATTGCCATTGAGGACTTGGTCATATCGGACCATTCACCGATAGCACTAACGTTAAGTGACATGGCCCCTCACGGGTCGGATTATCTATGGCGATTCCCGTCGAACTTGTATGAGAATGAGGAGTTTTGTGACTTACTGAGAGGGTGGTGGGACGAATATGTAAGCTTAAATAACATGCCAGATAATGCCCAACTAATGTGGAGTGCAGGGAAGGCGACAATAAGGGGCAATTTGATTTCATATATAGCGGGCCTAAAAAGGAAGACTCAAGAACAGCTTGACAAATTCAGCACAATGCTGAGACTATCATACAAGGCCTTTAAAGATAATCCCACAATCATTTCCGAAACGGCGTGGAAGACAGCTAAACAAAACTATGAGCAATGGGTACAAAAAAAAAAAAAAGACCAATTGTTTCGTTCACGGTCAGACGCGCACTTTTATAAGTATCAGGCAACAAGGCTGTTAAACTTCTAGCAAGTCTAGCGAGAGGCTTCGAGCCCGGGTTCCCCCACCGTATCCCTGCGAGATACCAAGGGTATAATACAACTGGATCTGATAGTTGTTAGCAATATATTGAAAGACTACTATGCCTCCGTTTACGCGAGAGACGAAACTTGGCCCGAAAATATGAACATCCCTCAGATATCTATAGAAGATTTAAAATAGACAATGCACAGATAGCCAATTTGGAAGTTCAAACAGCCATAGCGGGTCTGTCACTGGGAAAGGCCCCTGGCCCGGACGGCTATACGGGGGAGTTCTATAAAATACTGGGAGACAGAGTGGCAACACCCCTTACTCCACTTTATAATCAATATCTAACAGGCACCCCTCTTCCACAGGAGTCAAAAGTGGCGTACATAAAAGTATTACCTAAGAAAGACAAAGACCCTCATCAAGCGGCGTCATACCGGCCTAATTTTCCTTGAAAACCCACAGAGGGACCTAGAGCCCCTTCTACAACACTTACAAACCTTTGGTAAATGGTCGGGATTTGAGATCAACATGGACAAGAGCGAACTATTACTCCTTAAAAATAAACAATATACCTCGATGCTGACGCAGGCCATCCCGGTTAAGGTTTCATACATAAACAAAATATCTAGGCTTCAATATAGGACAAACCCCTGAGTCACTATATAACCTAAACTATCCACCGCTGATCAAAAAAATACTAAAAGAGATTGACAAGTGGAATAACCTTCCGCTGTCCTTAATGGGTCGTAGCAATCTGTTAAAGATGATCAGTTTTGCAAGATTGTTATATCCAATGCAAACGATTCCATTGTTGATCAAGCACTCAGATGTACAATCTCTAGAAACGGCCTTTCGATACTTTATATGGAGGGGAAAAAAGTCGAGAATAGCACTCAGTAAACTTCAACTTCCGAGAGATAGGGGCGGCCTGAACTTCCCGGATCTGCATAAATATAGTTTAGCGAGCCTTTTTCGGCACTGTATTGACTGGGTGTCTAAATCCAATCACTACACAACCTAACTATAGAAACACAATTGGCGCGCCCATGGTCGCTAACAGCTTTACTACATACTAAAATTAGCCCAAATACCCTCTAAATTAAAAAATAGTGTCTTATTGAAGGACACGATTGCCACGTGGAAAGCGATCCGTAAGGAATATGGCCTCCCCTTCTCTTTGTCAAAACATATGCCACTTTGGCATCATCCAGAATTTATTCCTGGGTTGAATAATCCGCAATTCGCGCTTTGGAAATCTAAAGGGATTAATGTGGTTCGGGACATATGGAACAAAACAGAAAATAGATATTTTAAATTCCCGGAGCTTTGCTCTACGCTTGGTCTCGCCTTCAGCCACTTCCTGGCGTATGACCAAGTAGCTGAAAGAACCACAATGTTAGGCGCCAGTCAAAGGGGAAGGAGACAATACCTATATTTATAAGGAATATATATTTTTTCAACACAAACTTTAAGAGAGCGTATGAACAAGCACCGCTCGAATATAAAAAGACAGATTTTTACACATAGTGTTCCCAAGCATTTTCAGGAGTCCCACAATAGTGACGCAATACTGCTAAAAGTTACACCCCTCGAATGGGTACCCCAATCATATCAATGTTTATCACGGAAAGAGATGTATTGGATTTATCGCCTGAACACATGGTCCCCTTTTGGCCTTAATGAAACCCTGGAGTATACCAACTATTGATCATTGAGCCTTGAATCTAGCCACAAATTTTCTATACGTATTTTTATTCTCATATTTTTTTATATAATTTTTTTAATATAATTTTTTCCATTATATCATTATATTTTTATGATGTATATTCCATTGGATTCGGTAGGAAAGACATAGCAGAAATGTATTTTATTATGCATTTTATCAGTGTTCTCTTTAACACCTCATTTAGTTATGTTTATTTATATATATATATATATATATATATATATATATATATATATATATACATATATATACACATACACATACACTTTCTTTTTTATACATTTTTAAACTTAATACCTAGTCTTGAGACGTGTGTGTGTGTGTATGTATAATATATATATATATATATATATATATATATATATATATATATATATATATACATACATACACACATACACACACACACACACACACACACATTCTATATGTATCCCCAAACAGTATTTTCAACAATATTATGGTCCATCTGGATATGGATATGTATATACATTGATCCCCAATGTTTATCCCTATTTCTCTTTCAACATCAGTTTTGTGGTAAGTCTTCATTCCCTATGAATCGGCGACACCGCAATTGCTGTAAGTGGAACGCATGATGCGTTCCACGTCTTCCTTTGTGCCACCAGAAGAACACGGCACTTCCGGGTCCGAGCCTGGCGCATGCGCATTAAGCTAGCGTGCGCTCCATCTATGCGGTCCAGGAACCGGAAACAGTTCCCCGGCAGACTCAGTTACCCGGACCGCCGACTCTAAAAAGGTATTAAAGAGATTATACCGACCCTGGAAGTTAGGGATCATATAACAAAGTATAGGAAATATATTCCGGAACTCAAAATCACCACTTGTCTCACAGAAAGAGTTTTAAATTGATGACCCACGTTTGACCCGGAAGTGACATCACTCAGGACGCCATATTGCCTGACCCCATATTGTAGGTATAAAATGTTTGTTTGTTCTATGTGATAACATGCTGCTCCTGATGAAGGGGACCTATTCTATGCCCCGAAACGCGTAGAGCTCTTTTTTGTTCCTGTTGTTTTATAAATGAATAAAAGGAATTTCGCAAGAAGTACCGAATCTGGAACTGCTGCCTCTTCCTAAGACCATTGAAGCGATCCAGGATTGGGAGGAAACTTTTTTGGGCGTCTTGAGTTTTATCCCTCAAAATTTCCTCCCTGTGAAGTGAGTGGAAAATACCATTATTGTTTTTACTAAGCATTTAAAAATCCTATTAATTATATTGTTTTACCTATATTGTTTTACCTATATGTATAGGCCCCCAGGGGTCCAAAATCTGGTAATACCAGTTTATATCTGCACCTTCTAGGTTATGTACTAGATCCGAGTATTCCGGGTGTGATTCTGCTATTTACCTCACTTGCTGTTATGAACACAATTCAGCTGGTCTCAATATCTCTAGTGCGACTTTCTATCACTGATCCGCACGTGTTGAAAAAAAATATATATTCCTTATAAATATAGGTATTGTCTCCTTCCCCTTTGACTGGCGCCTAACATTGTGGTTCTTTCAGCCTCTTTTTTCCTTTTCAAGACTTTATATATGTGTTGAACTTGTTCACACCATTGACCACATCCGGCTGCCTATCAAACACCTAACCTTACTCTTTGATCTAGTTCATCCTACTTTTACCTCCTTTGGCGCCTTGCACCTAATTATATAGACTCCTTGGACTTTGATCCAAGTAAGTCTTGTGATTAATCCTCTACATCTTTTTTTCTCTTATACCTGTATGACCAAGTAACCGGTTTCCTTAATGGCAGGGTCCGTGATCTCTCCAGGGAATTCCCCTCAAACAAATTTGACAAGATGTGTAACACGCGAGATGTTGGCCTGTCAGTCACTCTCAGAGATCACTAGCTTGCTGAGAGACAACACGCTAAAGGCCTCATCTAGTAAAATAGGAAGGTCCTGGGAGAGATCGCTCAGAATCTCTAATATTCAGGAGGGTATGCTAAGGGGGTGGATGGCCGTGAGACAGGCAGTACCAAATGAGGTACTGAGAGAGACTCAATACAAGGTAATGCATAAAGCCATATATGGCTTCTATGGCTCTCGTAATATCACATGCAGTGATCACATAAGAAGATACCCGAAATGTGACGAACCAAATGCAGATTTGTACCACTGTTTGTGGACTTGCCCAAGGGTGGGGGAATTTTGGGAGTCCTTTATCCAGTGGCACGGTAGAATCATGAAGAAGGATTCACCTCTATCACGCGAGTCAATTCTGCTCCATTATAAGCCAGACAATGGTAGCTTGTCACAGGCCAGGCATGTTAGTATTCTAGCAGCCAAACATTGCCTTTTACGTCATTGGCTCCAACCAAACATTCCGAAAATAAAAGAGATCTTAGATCAGGTGAAGGGATGCGCTAGGATGAAATCTTTAGGGGCTGAATACAAGAAGGAAAAGTTAGTAGGTGGGCTTATGAAAAAATGGAGGAACATCATTACACAAGTATTTAGTAGGGACGAGTTACAAGACCTAATCCGTCCATATCGTATGACTTCATGGTATCTGAGAGAACAGCTTAAAGGCACATTAGGTGATCTGGGAGAAAGCAATGTCAACATCTGACTGGAAGACAGTATGAGGGATAGGAGAGGAAAGAGAATATGGACATGTGCACATTTTTTATGTATTTTTATTTTATGTTTAATTGCTCTTCAACTGTGATGTATTTTTCACACATGCATATCAATGTACAGAAACAGCTATCTTTGACATTGTGAACCCTTTGTGAAAATGCATATAAAATGTGAATTGGTCATCATGATATGAAACAATACAAATTGTGTTTTAAAAAATAAAAACAATTATTACATATCACCAAAATTCATTTCTACAGCTAAACAGTAGCTCAATTTCAGTTTTACATAAGTATTTTAACCCCTTAAGGATTCAGCCCTATTTCACCTTAAGGACTTGGCCATTTTTTGCAAATCTGACCAGTGTCACTTTAAAATCGCTTTGACTTATCCAGGCCATTCTGAGATTGTACTTCATGACACTGGTAAAATGAAGTAAAAAAATTTCATTTTTAATTTATAAAAAAATAAATAAATAATAATAATAAATTTACCCAAAATTTGTAAAAAATTGCAAATTTCCAAGTTTCAATTTCTCTACTTTAATACATAGTAATACCTACAAAAATAGTTATTACTTTACATTCCCCATATGTCTACTTCATGTTTAAATCAATTTGGGAATGATATTTTATTTTTGGGGGATGTTACAAGGCTTAGAAGTTTAGAAGAAAATCTTGAAACTTTTCAGAAATTTTCAAAAACCCACTTTTTAGGGACCAGTTCAGGTCTGAAGTCACTTTGTGAGGCTAACATAATAGAAACCACCCCAAAATGACCCCATTCTAGAAACTACACCCCTCAAGGTATTCAAAACTGATTTTACAAACATTGTTTACGCTGTAGGTGTTCCACAAGAGTTAATGGCAAATGGTGATAACATTTCTGAATTTAGATTTTTTCCAGTAACAAAGCAAGGGTTAACAGCCATACAAAATGCTATATTTATTGCCTCGATTCTGTAGTTTGCAGAAACACCCCATATGTGGCCGTAAACTACTGTACGGGCACACAGTAGGGCGTACAGGGAAAGGTGCACCATATGGTTTTTGAAAGGCAGATTTTGCTGGACTGTTTTTTTTTTTTTTACACCATATCCCATTTGAAGCCCCCCTGATGCACCCCTAGAGTAGAAACTCCATCCCTCAAGGTACCCAAAACCGATTTTACAAACTTTGTTAACCCTTTAGGTGTTGCACAAGATTTAATGGAAAATAGAGATACAATTTCAAAATTTCAATTTTTCTTTCAGATTTTCCATTTAAATATTTTTTTTCCAGTTACAAAGCAAGGGTCAACAGCCAAACAAAACTCATTATTTATGGCCCTGATTCTGTAGTTTACAGAAACACCCCATATGTGGTCGTAAACTGCTGTACAGGCACACGGCAGGGTGCAGAAGGAAAGGAATGCCATACGGTTTTTGGAAGGCAGATTTTGCTAGACTGTTTTTTTGGACACCATGTTCCATTTGAAGCCCCCCTGATGCACCCCTAGAGTAGAAACTCCAAAAAAGTGACCCCATTTTAGAAACTACGGGATAGGGTGGAAGTTTTGTTGGTACTAGCTTAGGGTACATATTGATTTTTGGTTGCTCTATATTACACTTTTTGTGAGGCAAGGTAACAAGAAATAGCTTTTTTGGCACCGTTTTTTTTTAATTTTTTTTTGCTATTTACAACATTCATCTGACAGGTTAGATCATGTGGTATTTTTATAGAGCAGGTTGTCACGGACGCGGCGATACCTAATATGTATACAATTTTTTTTATTTATGTAAGTTTGACACAATGATTTCATATTATTATTATTTTTTTCACAAGTAAAAAAAAAAAGTTTTATTACAAAATGGAAGAATTGCACAGTGACTTCTCTCTTCACCATCATTTGCCTAGGTCAGGACTCCTATATTAGGGACAGGCTCATACACACGTCTCATATATCATCATCCAGGTCGTCCATACTAGGAGGTGCTCCCTTGTCCTTCACTTGGTTGATCAAATCCAGGTAATGTTCTGCTAACGCCATCTCTCCCTCTTCTTCTGCATCCCAGTCTCTCCAATTGTCAAAGTCTACAGACAACCAGGCAGGCTTGTTATTCTCCTTGGTTAGCCTTGGCCATGCCACTTTCTTCTTCCACTTCCTAAAGAAACAAGTAATCGACCGGTCTGAACGCTTCCCCCCTGGAATCCTTTGGTTGGACTCTGTCATACAGCATA
Source organism: Bufo gargarizans (assembly GCF_014858855.1). Lineage (NCBI taxonomy): Eukaryota > Metazoa > Chordata > Amphibia > Anura > Bufonidae > Bufo > Bufo gargarizans. The sequence continues at coordinate 166,788,265 of NC_058088.1, read as the reverse complement.
ATCTCATTATACATCTGAATGTTATCTTCATTTAGACAACTGAATATGACCTTATGTTCTTCTATGTCCACCTTAACATCCCGACTGTTCTCAACATAGAATTCTATATGCACATACTTTGCCCGGTCATACCAAAGAACTTTAGCAGGTTGCCTCTTACATCCAGGACACCACAATGATTTCATTTTTGAAACAAAAAAATGAATCATGTTTTAGTGTCTACATAGTCTGAGAGCCATATTTTTTTCAGTTTTTGGGCGATTATCTTAGATAGGGTCTTATTTTTTGTGGGATGAGATGACTGTTTGATTGGCACTATTTTGGGGTGCATATGACTTTTTGATCGCTTGCTATTACACTTTTGTGACGTGAGATGACAAAAAATGGCTTTTTTTTTTACACCATTTTTATTTTAATTTTTTTACAGTGTTCACCTGAGAAGTTAGGTCATGTGATATTTTTATAGAGCCGGTCGATACGGACACGGCGATACCTAATTTGTATACTTTTTTTTATTTATGTAAGTTTTACACAATGATTTCATTTTTGAAACAAATAAAATCATGTTTTAGTGTTTCCATATTCTAAGAGCCATAGTTTTTCAGTTTTTGGGCGATTATCTTGGGTAGGGTATGATTTTTGCGGGATGAGATGACGGTTTGATTGGTACTATTTTGGCGTACATGCGACTTTTTTGATCACTTATTACTTTTTTTGGGAAGTAAGGTAGCAAAATTTAAATTTCCTCATAGTTTTAATTTTTTTTTATTTTTATGGCGTTCACCGTGCGGGGAAAGTAACATGACCATTTTATAAGATCAGGTCGTTACGGACGCGGCGATACCTAATATGTGTAGTGTATTTTTTAAAAATTTTATTCATTCAGTGATAAAAAAAAAAACACTTATCTTTACTTTTTTTTTTACATTTTTTTGACCCAGACCCACTTGGTTCTTGAAGATCCAGTGGGTCTGATGTCTGTATAATACAGTACAGTTCCCTATATAGTGTATTGTACTGTATTTTACTTACACTTTGTCTGAACAGATCTATGCCTTTAGCACAGATCTGTTCAGCACCATGGACAGCAGGTTGCCTGAGAAGGCGTCCTGTTGCCATGGGAACCTTCCCCGTCTGCCACAACTGAGCAGACCGGGAAGGCAAAGGCACAGCAGCCCCCCCGATGGGAGAGAGAGGGAGGGAGCTCCCTGACTGTTAAACCTTTCCATACAGCGGTCCGTACGGACCGCGATATGGAAAGGGTTCAACGGCTGACATAGCAGCACAGATGTCAGCCGTTTATACCAGAGTGTCAGCAATGTGCTGACACTCTGGTATACCCACTGGACACCAATGAATATTCAAAAGGAGGCGGGCGGGGGACCGCCTCCCACACCGCCTGCAACACCCCCCCTGCACCACCCGCCAGCATAAAATCATTCAGGGGTGCAGGGGGGGGGGGTGAAAAAACTTTATTTTGGGCATTTTAAAGTTTCTGATCCCCGCGGTCAAGGAAACTGATCTGACCTGCGGTTTTCTGCGGTCATATGACCCCCCGCGTTGTGACAGGATGCCCGCTGAATGATTTTAGCGGGCATTCTGTTCCGATTAACCCCTGCATTTCCGCAATCCTTTTTTAAACTCATGACGTACCAGTACGTCATAGGTCCTTAAGGACTCAGGAAACATGCCGTACCGGTATGTCATGCGTCCCTAAGGGGTTAATCAATAGACACATTAACTCTTAGATGCAACTAGTAACTGATTAGGAAATTGGCAGTCTTAAAGGAGAACTATGGAATTAGGGATTTTCCACATAGTTCTCCTTAGGGTAACGGGAGGACACAAACTAGCGTCCTCCTGTCACCCTAAGCTCAGTATACAGCAAGCTACAGCTCTCGGTATACTGAGATGCCACATTATACCGCAGAGACGCTACAGCTGAAGCGGATCCTGACAATTATGTCTGGATCCGCCCATCTACGTGAGTGACAACTGGTTCTGCCTATCGAGAGGCAGAGTTAGCTATACCCGCACCCTCCCCCGTCCTTTCTGCCAGTCAGCGCTGAAGGATCGGAGCAGGGAGGGGGGGAACCCAGTCCCTCCCCGTCACAGCAGAGCCCATTTCCTGATCTACCCGATCTACTGAGCCGACCTGTGACAGTCTCATTGTCATAGGTCGGCTAAAACTATAAGGAGGGTGAAAATCAGTCACCTCATAGTTCTTTAAATAAGCTAAGAGGGGCTGGGATCCTCATAATATCCACTAAGGCCTCAAAACTCATCTTGGTTCATGCTCAACTCTTCACTTAGGCCTTGTACTGTATATTATATTCGTAATGCGGCAGTTCTGACCTGGAACACGTAATCGTTAATGACAGAGATTACATTTTTAAAGAGGAGTTTGCAGGTTAAAGTGAATCCATGAAAGACAATAGGCTCATCCTCATATCCATCCCAGCAGTCAATCTGCAGGCAACGGCATCCCCTCATGAGAGCGCTAAATGTGAAAAAAGAGATTGAGTGAAATAGTTTGTGACCCTCTTAGTTATGAGCAATGCAAACACACACACACCTCTACTCATTTATAGGAAAATACTATGGATGGGGTAGGTGACCACTTGGACACATGTAACCTTCCAATATAAGACTCTGTGATCCCAGCTGTTGCAGCAGGATGTTAGCTGTATGTTACACCTTATATCGCTGCTCATACCATGGGCACGACAAGCGAGCATGAACTACTCCATACTAGACCTGCTCCCCATGCCATATTATACTACATTGTGTTATACCTGGTACAAGACTTGAGGGGCAGAGCATAACACAGGGGTTAAAAAAAAGCATCAAAGAGAGAAGCAGCCTCCGTGTCATGCTCCGCCCCTTCAGACCCTGTACCAGGTATAAAACAATGTATTGGGTTTTCCTAGAGTATTCCTTTAAACTCCTCCTCCATGTGAATGGTACAGCATGGGTTGACTGGTAGTTCTCAGAACACTGTGCAAGACCCTGAAAGGCTGATCTACTTTGGACAGTTAGTTAATGACGACTCCATTGGATGATATATGAAATATGAATTATTTAGTGACGTAACAGTTGAATTATGGATGAACTTTATCTGTCAAGGAGTAATATGAAATATTTCATGTGAATCGATATGTATATGAAATTCCACTGATGTGTATATGAATTTCCCTGTTTTTTATTGTACTGTTCTGTGTTTATCTTTGCATTTATAGCTTGACAAAGGGCACCAAATGGGCCCGAAATGTTGCACATAGCAATAAATATAAGAATATATTGAGAATATACCACTGGTAAATAAAGGTTGAATATAAAGCTACATTGGTGTGCTGGCTCTGAAAAACTTATTTGAAAGCTACTATTTCACGCCGCGGGTGGAAGGAGGCTATCAGGAGACGAGCACCCACAAAAGCCATTTAACTAAAACGTGTGCTGAGGTCTAACTACGATTAAGAAGATTTTGATCCATCCAAGAAACCTTGTGTCACCGTCCTAAGCTGCTACGCATCATTTTTCCTTGATGTCGCTCTCTCACATTTAACGAGATGCCAGTGGTACTTTCTCTTACACAGATGAAGATGCACTGAGGATCACCGCAAGCGTGACGGCATCAAATGAATTCCTGACCAATTCAGGACCAAACGTATCGGTCTCAACCCTTGAGAAAACTCATAAAAAGGTTACCGCATTGGAACTCCACACTGTCACTTTGGCAGAATATTACAGGACCAGACGCATCCCCAGAGGATTGAGATGCAACCTACGTCCTACATTGTTTGCAGAGGACCCAGAGTTCTGTCATAACTTTGAAAAAATCCTTAACAAGGCATCGTTCGATATCATCTTGCTGATCCTGGAACGAGCCGACCGAGAGATCAAAAAGACGAAAGAAGAGATCGCCACACTAGAAAACTCCTTGTTTAGCAACATAGGAGCTGAAAAAGTGCCAATATCAGAACCAATTTGACCCAGAAGATCAACTTCTTCAAAAGGAACTTGGAGGACAGAAAACGGACAAAATTCTTGAGAGAGGATTACGAGTCCGGATACGTCTACAGAACCCCACAGCGAACCCAAACAACGCATCAACGGGCACGCTCAAGAGCCTTCGGATCCTCCAACGCCAGTGACACTGATTTTTTGGAGGATACCCGGCCACGCAGAGGAGGTCTGGGAGGAAACACCGGAAGAGATACCCCCAAATCCCAATTCCTACAGACGAGATCCAATACAGATCAGATCCAGCAACAGGGGCAGGTAGACGACAATATGGAACCAGCAGGTAAAGAACCATCCAACTTGGTGATGAATCTATCCAATACCACACTAGATCCAACTACAATTATGGTCCTGAACAAGGGACTTGGCTTTTCCAGCACCAACCACACCGATCCATTCACTTTGGACCAGGAAATGGCTAAGTTCTACAGCCTACTCCGGCTGAAAGCACACATCAAACTGGACAACCCAATCTGGGCCACCACAGAGCCAACCTCAACCCCAACTATCTTTCACTCAAGAACCCAGAGATGCAAACCAAAGAGCACCTTCGAGCCGCCACATGACCACGACACCGTGGAGACCTACATCGCATTCGTCAAGGCTGACCTACTGGAATTAGAGAAAAAGGGACCATCTATAAAAGAAGAGACACAATCTTAGAAAGTCAGAACAAAGGGCGCTTAATAACCTTAGGAAGAACAAAGAAATAATAATAAAACCAGCAGACAAGGGCTCAGGAATAGTGATCTTAAACAGAGAGGACTATAGGGGAGAAATCCTTAGACAGCTTAATGATAGAAATACCTACCAACGTATCAATTATGATCCAATAGTCGAGATAAAAATCGACCCTAGGTAACTTGATATCACAAGAATAAAAAATAAAAATCGCAGACAGACAAATTAGCCAAATTCCTTGTAATCGAACACCCTAGAACCCCTGTATTCTACGATCTGCCAAAGATCCATAAAATCCTAAAAAAAAAAAAAAAAAAAGGCGGTCCAATAGTGTCAGGGTGCGACTCTGTTTTCCAGCCAGCTGCCATCCTCCTAGACAAACTTCTACGCCCCTACGCCCAGTTAGGGAAATCCTTCATTCTGGACACTACAGACTTTATCAATAAGACCAAGGGTCTGGACATCCACGGAACTGACTCCATTTTGGTTACCATGGATGTCTCCAGTCTGTATACCAACATTCCCACGGAAGATGGTATTAGGACTGTGATGGAAGTCCTGGCACAACACCAGGAGTACTCACCCAATGAAAACCTTTTCATCCAGGATCTACTGAACTTCGTGTTGAGGAATATTTATTTCTTATTTGAAGACGATTTTTTCCTACAGATAGCGGGGACCGCAATGGGATGTAATGTGGCACCGACATTTGCGGTTATATACATGAATGCATTTGAAGAACAATTTGTTTATACTCATCCACTATTTGACAAATGTGTAAAAACTTGGTTACGCTATATTGACTACATTTTCTGTTTGTGGCAGGGACCATTAGAAGACCTACAGAGCTTCCATCGGGACTTGAACTCAGCGGTGCGATCCATTGCTCTCTCCCTGGAGACTAGTCAAACAGATTCCGTTCCTCGACGTTCTCCTCCAGGTAGAAAATAGCCACTTACATTATGACCTATTCACAAAGCCTACAGAAGAAATTGTCTTCTACTATACGAAAGCTACCACCCGCCAGGTCTAATCAACTCACTCCCACTTTCACAACTGATGAGGGTAAAAAGAATAGTTTCTAACCCCACTACTGCTGAAATAAGGTTAACACAAATGAACAACAAGTTCGCAGTTTGCGGTTTCCCACCCAAAATACTGAAGGATCACGCACAACGTGTTAGTGACACAAGTAGAGATGATCTATCAAAACCCAAAATAAAATCTGGCACAAAACAGGATAACAGAATCCCATGTGTAACAACCTACTCCACCTGGAGTACTTCTATTAAACGAATTGTGTACAAACACTGGCAGATCCTACAGAGGAGTATCCCCAGCATTTTCCACTCCAGACCCCTAATGTCCTATAAACGTCCACCAATTATCCGTGACCAGTTAGTGAGATCCAACCTTGGATCTGCAAAAATCGATGCACAACGCACTATCACGGGATCCCCCAACCTGGGTACTTGCCCTTGTTTGGGGTGTGCACAGTGTGGCAATGTCACAAAAGGCAATTCCTTCACGCACCCCTCCTCCGGAAAAAAGTACTACATAAAGGGCCACTTCTCATGCATGGCAAACTATGTCATCTATCTCATCAAATGCCCTTGTGGCTTGGGATATGTGGGTGAAACCACAAAAAATATAAGACAGGATTAGTCAGCACAAATCCAATATTTGCACCAATAAGAAGGAAGCCCCCCCCCCCCCCCCCCCAGTACAACATTTCCAGGAATACAAACATACGCCTAGCCAATTACGCTTTCAGGTAATTGATTGGGTCCCCAACCCCAGGAGAGGGGGTAGTCGTGACGATATGTTACATTCGAGAGAAATGCAATGGATCCGCCGCCTGGGGACGTTGGGCCCAGGAGGCCTAAATAAGGATTACAAATATGCTTAAATTTGTCTATTTCCACGAATGTTTAACTTATATGCCTTTTCCACATTTCTCTCCAATAGGCTCTTCCCTCACAACGTATCCCTATGGGCTCACGTAGAACGTCCACTATAGACCACCCTTCACCAAACCTTCATAGTCCAACTAATGTATCGCTACCATTGGGTATAGTATGCCTATAGACGTAGTGATAGAGATGACAAATTGTATATGTCTGATATGCAAAAACCTGTGGCACCTTTGAGACTGTGTACCACCCCAACCCTCAAATTGATGTCCACCAATATAGATCCGCATTTATACACATAATCACACTCCTACTATAGTGTATATAGCACTTTCAGATGCCAGGATCTTTAAAAAGGCAATAGGAGACCTCTAGACACCGCTTGGCAAATGCCAGCCCGTCCTCTTAGTTAAGTGCCAGAAACAAAGATGGCGCCACGGGCACATGACAGCAATGCGCATGCGCCAGACCTTTGCTCATTGCAAGCCCGCCGCCCTCCCTCACAGGGGCCGGCTACGCCGCACAGACCCGCCCCTCACACATGCCTGCAACCACTGGATGTCCGGCTTGGGCTCTAATAAAAACACCACGGCGTGCACCGCATATACTGCACACCGTGGAAACACGCAGACCGGCAATCCAGGTATGAGACAGTGCTTCAAAAGATAGACTCATATTGGGTCATTATACACCGTGACCTATCGTGTTTGCTTATCATGCGCTGTTACTAGATGTCTGCATAGTCTTCACTCGTGCCACGGGTTCTTGCGTTCTCACATGACATTGTGAACGCCACCCCCTTCCCCAGGGTGATTATTGGGGTGCATTGTGTGATAATACAAGTTTGGCGACCGCCATTATCATGTAACTTCTAATAACCTGTGCCGCACCACAATTAGATATTGTATCTGCAACCAGTGTTTATGTTGATCTCTCTACCCCAATTAGGCTCCTCGGACTCCCTGCTTTAATCATGTTTCTTTGAAATCATGTCTTAATCATGTCCCCTTTAAATCATGTCTTAACTGTTATTTCTCATGAATTGTACCTTGAACGTGCTACTTTTGATGCTGGAGCACAACCATTCCCCCTTTAAATGAATTAATTGACGCTGGTTCCTCATATGTGTATTTAACCAGAGAGACAGACGTCCACGGCGGTGCCCACCATCAAATCATGTGACTCAATGTAGAATCATGTGTCTAGACGATACGCTTTTAACACGCCTCCTCATTGACATCCCTAACATGTCACTTTTGATGCTAGTATACCACCGCTCTCTTTTTCAAATGCAGAATTTACTGGCGCCAGGGCCTCATGCATCTGTTGATCCATAGAGGTACAATTATCCTGAGCGGTGTCTAGCACCAAATCATGAATTATGCATTTAATTGATATGAAATCAGTACTCTGATGTTAATGACGACTCCCTTGGATGATATGAATTATTTATTGAAGTAACAGTTGAATTATGGATGAACTTTACCTGTCAAGGAGTAATAATATGAAATATTTCATGTGAATCGATATGTATATGAAATTCCACTAATGTGTACATGAATTTCCCTGTTTTTAATTGTACTGTTCTGTGTTTATCTTTGCATTTATAGCTTGACAAAGGGCACCAAATGGGCCCCAAACGTTGCACATAGCAATAAATGTCATAAGAATATATTGAGAATATACCACTGGTAAATAAAAGGTTGAATATAAAGCTACATTGGTGTGCTGTCTCTGAAAAACTTATTTGAAAGCTACTATTTCACTCCGCGGGTGGAAGGAGGCTATCAGGAGATGAGCACCCACAAAAGCCATTTAACTAAACGTGTGCTGAGGTCTCACTACGATTAAGAAGATCCCTTCCATTCATAAGATCTAATGAAGCCTTGCTGCTTAGACCCCCAGTAATCACTTGGAATCCAGATGGAGCTGTCAGTAAGTATCCAGTGTCCCTGCAGTGCCTCCAAAGATTAAACTAAACATTACACCAAAATGATCAGACTGCATGGTCATGCCTTTACTTCTATCCCACCTCTAGAACCTAAACTCCACCCCTTCCCCATGTTATATATCCCCCCATATTATAAGCTTATTCTTGCCTTCTATATGCAAACAGGTGACTCTGGCCCACAAGCTGGTCAGACATCAGATAGGTGTTGTGGGACGTGGATACGTAGTAGTTTGTCAGCGGCTGGTTCATGTCCTGATACACTTGGTGGTGCTCCCTCCGCAGGATGAAGTTATCTTCTGAATTCATGAACCTGACAAACCCTTCTAATGTCATGTAGTTCTCTCTGCGGGCTGAAAGAGATATCAGGGACACATACCTCTCAATTTTTTGGACGGTCAGAGAGGGACACTTATGGTTCATTGTGTGAAAGATCCATTTTTCCTGCATATTTATATATTTTTAATAGTTTTCTTAGTGCACAATAATGCAAATATCTGAATATAGAAATCTCTAAAATCCAAATTGCATCAAAAAATGTAATAATACAAGACGGGCTCTAATATACAGATAGGAACCAGATAAACACTTTCTGGATCAATATTGTACGTGTTATAATGCAATTCTATACCTCAGGTCAAAAAAGAGGGACATTTAAAGAGCAAAGTGCAACAGAGGGACTTGGGTGAAAAATAGTGACTATCCCTCCAAAGAGGGACACTTCAGAGGTCTGGGGTCAACGTATTTCATAGGAATGGTGCCATTTCCACAGTTATGTCCTGGTCATAGATTCAACTTCAGGACTCATGGATCAAACTCTGTATAATAAACCTGTTTTCAACCATACAGCTCCTATGTACGGCTCCTGGGCCCGCTGCAATACCATGTCACTCTGGATTATGTGGTGATTTCAGAACATTATCCGCAATGTAGGGTAACCTATATGAGCCCACACTTCCTGAGATTTCTTATTTACCACCTTCTAGACATTAACCCTCAGGTCTGCCGCAAGGGGTTGAGAATCCAGAGATCACTTGTACCTTCTAGCATCAGCTCATGTTTCCCGATAAGTTGTCTGACTGTATTCTTTATGTTATAGTTTTCACAGGTCTCGCCGTATGGATTAATCGGCCATTCTTTCATATATTGGGCCCATCGCAGAGCTGTAAAAATATTGTACGGTGACAACCTTTCTTGATCTACAGATGCTGTTCGAATATACTGGAATGGAGTCAAGGGTCTTCATTGGGAAGGTTTGATGGATGTACTGTTCGAAATGTGTGATCTATACCCTGATCCTGATTTAATAATTTTTCATGCGGGGGCCAATGATGTGGGCAAATTCGGTACCATTGAGTTGGCTTTTTGTATGAAATGTACTATGGTAAGGGCAAGGCGATTGTTCCCTAATGCCCGTTTAGTTTTTTCTGAGATGATTCTGCGTTTGCTTTGTTTATCCTGTTCTAATTTTAAATATTTGGATAAGATTAGGATACGTTTGAATAGAATTATGGCTCATTTTATGCCATTAATCTGGGGGTTTTCCTTTAGGCACGTGGACCTTGAAGGTGGTTTGCCCGGCCTTGATTTTTCAGACAAGATTAATTGGTCAGAGATTGGCTTGGACATTTTCAATTTGGACATGCAAGCCATAATTGAGATAGTTATAGGTGGGGTGGGGCTCACGCCGCCTGGTTAGCCGGCATGGTCCGGTGGGTGTAAAGTCGCTCACTGAAATGGTGAGCGGATAACACATGGAGATCTTCAAGAAGCCCTGAAAATTATGGACATTGACAACCTAGATATCCCTGACTGGTCAATGACTTCCGACATCTGCATCCCTTCGGAAATCACACCTCCAACTCCATGGGAAATGGTCAGCACGGGGAAATCATCAAGACAGAGGAAAAGACAAGGCAAATTGACACCTCGTCGCATCTTATCAGGAGATGGCTGAAGATTCCTGCTCTTCTCTTTTGAGTTGATATTATAGTCACTTTGAGGACTTTTGCTCTCCTTTTCTTAGTTATATACTGTATGTGCTCTTCTCGGTGGTGTTGACCGCCTCTCTGACTCACACTAAGCTCTGCAACAATACCTCCATAGAGGTTTACAATCTGAAACTTCAGATAAGGTGGGGGCGGACGCGATCGTGGAGAGGAAAGTCCAATATATTCTTTACCTCTCCTTCCGAATAATTTTATACTTTTCCTCTTTTCAATATAAATATCTTTTTACTTAATACCTTATTCTTCTCACAAACCTATTTTTCCTTTATTCCTTACTCCACCTATTATGTTTTACCATTTTTTCCTCCATCTACATCGGAATATAACATTCTGGTGTATAGACCAGTTTCGGTCTCTCCCGGAGACAAAAGATCTCCCTTACATTTACATCCTATTGAGGATATTTTGTGACACTGTTCTGTGTTTAGTTCCTTATGTTGAAGATTGCCAGTTAAATGTTTTTTTGTTCTTTTCTTCCTCCTAGACATCCTTCCTCAATTTAGACTCAGAGACTTCCATACAGACGAGTCAACCCAATTAATGCCTTATCACTCAGACAACGTGGTAAGAATCACTATTGCAAGCATCATTTCTTACTCATCACATGGCTAATTTACATGTAGTGACATATAATGTCAGAGGACTAAGATCCCTAATAAAAAGAAGTCAAATTTTAAGACACTTTCACAAGGAAAAAGTACAGATAGTGTTTCTACAGGAAACTCGTTTTAATCATAAGACACCGGACCTCACACATTCCCCTATAACCCATGGTTTCACAGTACTTCCGATTTCGCTAACAAATTGGGTACAAGCGTAGGCACCCATAAAACATTAAAAAGAGTACAGCGGCTCACTAATAATTTGTATGGAAAGGTGCTCACCCTCAGGTCCTACCCTCAGGACCAAAGAAAGTGGTATAATGTGTGTAAGGATGAGGGGGCACACTCATAAGAAGAACACTTATAGGGTGATGTACACTAAATTTAATAAGCAATAAAAACAAACCCCTAAAATACACATAAAACATACATCAAAAATTGAGATAAATTTTGAATATGCGATATGCAGCAATCAAATGCAATATGTGGCAACAGGATGACGCCAATGTCCCACTAGTAGATGTAATTGCTGTCGTGTTGTTAGTACACGATATGGTGATGATGTGACCTATAATGTTCCATTTGGGAATTTGTGGCGTCAAACTTGTTGATAATAAATGTCCCTCACTATAGATGTAGCACTCTAGCCCCTTTGAGGTGATGTTGTAGAGCCCGCACAGTGCTATGTCTCAGGACACTGTTCCAACTGGAGATTAGGTATCTCAGAATTAAAGTCCTGTGCCTTTGAATACGTGTGGCACTCCGTTCACTTAAGATGTTAATAGTGAACCGGATCAGATGTCAAAGTCCAATGTGTGAGTTATACAGAGATGCGTGTGTGCCCTCCAAGTTACTTACTGGTTCTTCGCCGCTGTATCTTTCTATTCTTACCCCTTCCTGCTGCGTAGCTGCAGCGCTGATCTCCCAGGTAGCCGTACACGGCCGTGGCGTCCCACGTGACCTGGTCTCTGGAGTTCAGGGTAGACGCTTGTGTATGACGTCACTAATCTGCGGCAGTAACTTTGGTAATGGAGGTCAATCACTTTCGTTTTGAGATCGCTGATGTTTTTCGATCTTTGTTGATGTCCAGCTTCTTTTCTATGTTGTTAGGAATCCACGCTCACTCTGATATGCCAGACGCGTTTCAAGGTATTACACCTCTTCCTCAGTGGCCACCGAGTGAGTGGATTCTCACTCCTTATATATCCTATTGTTCCACCCACCAATTAGTTGTGCCTATTCTAATATATGGGGTGGATTTGATCGCCGTTTTTCTTCCATAAAATAAATAACATTCACAGTTACAAATAGCTAAAAATATAAATAACAATATTCCCATATATCTTAAAACATGCTCGAGATGATCTATAGGTAACCTATATGGTCAGGACTTAATTTTTACAAAAACCGCATCAATGTGAATTATGTCACATGCGGTTTTTGCATTTTTGTATCTAGTAAGATCCAATAGATCCTATCTAGGTCAATGGACTCAAAAACGCATATATTTATATTATTATTTAGTGCGTTTTTGTGTTTCTTTGCTCTTGTTTCCTTGATGTACTCATTTTTGAAGGGTAGTCACTAGGGAAGGCTGTCTGGTGGGGAGGGGGGACCGCAGCCGCCATAATTGGCAAAACCGCGGTGTCCCATCCCCACCAAACAGCCCCCCCCCACTCACAGGAATCCGAATACTTCCATCTCCGCATTCAGCCCCTTTGGGACGATGGTATAGTCAAAAATTCTGCGGGATTCCTGTCTCGACATGTGTGCAATGTGGTTTCCTCCCCTCCACATTTTTTTGACCCTTTCTATAGCTGTAAATTTAAGGCTGGTTGGGTCACAATTGTGCTGGATCTTAAAATGTTTCGACAGGGAATGTGTTTCTAGACCCTTCTTTATATTTGCCACATGTTCAGCTACCTCACATTTTTTTTGAGTGTCCTTTTTGTTCTCCCTATGTATTGCTTCCTACATCCACATTCCAGCAGGTATATCACATCTGTGGAATCGCAGGTCAGAACTTCTTGTATTTCTATACTGAAAGAATTTACTGTAGATGTTACCCTAGTTGTTTTCTTAGGGAAGCTGGTGATTTTGCAATTGGTGCATCTTCCACATTTAGAGAATCCATTGATTGTCAACCAGTTTTTTCTTTGATTTTGTTGTTGATTCTCCATTTTAATTTTCACAGTTGGGGCTACTTTACCTGCTAAGTTGTTGGCCCTTGTGTAGGTTATTTTTGGTGCATCACTTAATAGTGGGCCAATTATTTTATCATTTAGTAGGCGTTCCCAATGTTTTCGGATGCTTCTTTCTATCATTTTATATTGGGAACTAAATGGAAGAATGATTCTTATTTTTTCATCCTGTGGTTGTGATGGGCCTACTTCAAAGAAGCTTTTCCGTTCCATCTTTTTTACTTTCTCTAGTGCTTTCTCTATAGTCTGGACCCTAACCCATAAAACATACCAACTTTTCTTTAGTGGAAACCAAAATAGATCCCAAAAGGTAGATTCGTTTTTATAAAAGGGTACATTGACTCCCAACTTTACACACTGGCTAATTTTTACGCCCCCAATTCTTCCTATAGGCAGTGGTATGAATCGGTTATGAATGAATTAGAGATATTTAGAGAAGGTTTGATCATCGTAGCAGGAGATTTCAATGTCTCACTTCAACCTGCTCTTGACTGTTCCATTGGGAAAACTACGGTGCCTTTTAAAACATTGGCCACTATTAACAAACTAATACATAAACACTCCCTAGTTGATATCTGGCGCACCTTCCACCCAGATACAAAAGATTACACATTTTATTAGCTCCACACAATTCTTATCACAGAATTGATTATATTCTCTTTGCGGCTGCTCTCTTACACCTTTGTATAGAGGTTCACATCTGCTCTATGATCCATTCGGACCATTTCCCAGTTTTCATGTCCTTTAAAGTCCCAGACAGCCGCCCCAAGGTATTCCATTGGAGGCTGAACGAGACAATTCTTGACAAATCAATAATCACAGATCGTGTTGAGACCAGTCTGAAAGAATACTTTCTTTTAAACAAGTCGAAGACATATCTCCCCATATTTTATGGGAATCTCACAAATCGGTTATTAGAGGGTTTTTTATATCTATAACTTCCCATCTAAACAAAACTAGGAAGGAACATATGATGTCTCTGAATAGTAAAATACAGAAAATAGAATCTATACATAAACAATCTGTCCACAAAACACCTAAAAGAACTGATTAAGCTGAGAGAAGAACTAAGACTTACATTCAGTCAGCTAAATTCTACTTCTCCCTAAGACAGAATTCTTTGCTCATGGCAATAAACCAACTAAATTTATGTTGGCCATGTTGAAACAGAGAAAAAGGAGATCTAGAATTATGGCCATTAAGCATCAGAACAATTCTGTTTCATCGGACGATGTTGGCATTGCAGAGGCCTTTCACGCCTATTATTCTGACCTTTACAATATCAATATGTCTGACACAGAAGAAGCAAAAAGGAAAAAAAGAGGAACTTACGGCTTTCTTTTTGGAAAGGCTCAAACTTCCTTCCCTCTCGGCTGATCAGGCTCTATCTTTGTGTAAACCAATCACAAAAACCAAACTACTGACATCCATAAACATGGCCAAAGGAAGAGCACCCGGACCTGACGGCCTTCCCCTATCATACTACAACACATTTTCTAAGATTCTAGTACCTTATCTATTAACTTCCTATAATCACGCTATCAGAGAATCAGCATTTTTACCCCAAACGCTTTCAGCTCATATCTCACTGATACACAAACCTAATAAGGACCCTACCTTATGCTCTAATTACCGTCCCATTTCATTGCTGAACCTTGATGTTAAAATATTCGCCAAAATATTAGCCTTGAGGATAAGACCCCCTACTACAATCACTCATTCATTCAGACCAGTGTGGCTTTGTCCCTAATAGAGAAGGAAAGGATAATACTTTTAAAGTGATTAATGCCATATCTCTTACTAAGAAAACTATTGTACTATTGAGTACTGACGCAGAAAAGGTCTTGGCCCTTTTTGCAAAGCACCCTGTCAAAGTTTGGCTTCCATGAAACATTTATAGACACCATATGTACAATGTATGCTTCACCCAGTGCCCAAATAAGAGTTAATGACACACTGTCACCTACGGTCCATATAAAATAAAATAAAAAATAGTACAAGACAGGGCTGTCCCCTATCACCAATTCTTTTTATATTACTAGAACCTGTACTCCAATATATACGCCAATCACCTGACATATTTCGTTTAAAATGTAAAAAGATAGAAATAAAACAACCTGCTTATGCAGATGACCTTCTTATGTTAATCACCAAACCACTGCGCGCATTTCCCATCCTTCTACACGTCTTCGACTCATTCAGCTTTATTTCTAACTATGAAATAAATCCTACTAAATTCCAAGCAATGGGTATTAATGTACAATCTACAGTCATAAACAAATTACAAATTACTGCCCCTTTCCTTTGGACAAAAGAACACATAACATTTTTAGGGATCAACATCACCCCCAACCTAGATCAATTATTTAATGCTAACTACCGTTCCCTACTAAAAAGTATCCTAGATATACTAAAATCAATTTCTCTCATGGTGGGGCAGGAGGAACATTTTTCATTCTTTAGTGGTACCTAAGATCAATTATTTCCTACAGACGTTACCTATTAAACTTCCCCGTGAGTTTTTTTTTATCAATTCCGAAAAAAATAAGCTCTAGATATATATGGGGTAACATTAAACCTAGGCTGGCCTTTAAGATTTTACAGCTGCCTTATGATAAAGGTGGAATAATTCTACCCTCTATACAGAGGACTTATAATGCTATACAACTAGGTAGAGTTATACATAGAGTTGAGCGAACACCTGGATGTTCGGGTTCGAGAAGTTCGGCCGAACATCCCGGAAATGTTCGGGTTCGGGATCCGAACCCGATCCGAACTTCGTCCCGAACCCGAACCCCATTGAAGTCAATGGGGACCCGAACTTTTCGGCACTAAAACGGCTGTAAAACAGCCCAGGAAAGGGCTAGAGGGCTGCAAAAGGCAGCAACATGTAGGTAAATCCCCTGCAAACAAATGTGGATAGGGAAATGAATTAAAATAAAAATTAAATAAATAAAAATTAACCAAAATCAATTGGAGAGAGGTTCCATAGCAGAGAATCTGGCTTCCCGTCACCCACCACTGGAACAGTCCATTCTCAGATATTTAGGCCCCGGCACCCAGGCAGAGGAGAGAGGTCCCGTAACAGAGGATCTGGCTTCATGTCAGCAGAGAATCAGTCTGCATGTCATAGCAGAGAATGAGGCTTCACGTCACCCACCACTGCAACAGTCCATTGGCATATATTTAGGCCTAGCACACAGGCAGAGCAGAGAGGTCCCGTAACAGACAATCTGGCTTCATGTCAGCAGAGAATCAGTCTGCATGTCATAGCAGAGAATCAGGCTTCACGTCAGCCACCACTGCAACAGTCCATTGTCATAAATTTAGGCCCAGCACCCAGGCAGAGGAGAGAGGTCCCGTAACAGACAATCTGGCTTCATGTCAGCAGAGAATTAGTCTGCATGTCATAGCAGAGAATGAGGCTTCGTCAGCCACCACTGCAACAGTCCATTGGCATATATTTAGGCCTAGCACACAGGCAGAGGAGAGGTTCATTCAACTTTGGGTAGCCTCGCAATATAATGGTAAAATTAAAATAAAAATAGGATTGAATGAGGAAGTGCCCTGGAGTCCAATAATATATGGTTATGGGGAGGTAGTTAATGTCTAATCTGGACAAGGGACGGACAGGTCCTGTGGGATCCATGCCTGGTTCATTTTTATGAACGTCAGCTTGTCCACATTGGCTGTAGACAGGCGGCTGCGTTTGTCTGTAATGACGCCCCCTGCCGTGCTGAATACACGTTCAGACAAAACGCTGGCTGCCGGGCAGGCCAGCACCTCCAAGGCATAAAAGGCTAGCTCTGGCCACGTGGACAATTTAGAGACCCAGAAGTTGAATGGGGCCGAACCATCAGTCAGTACGTGGAGGGGTGTGCACACGTACTGTTCCACCATGTTAGTGAAATGTTGCCTCCTGCTAACACGTTGCGTATCAGGTGGTGGTGCAGTTAGCTGTGGCGTGTTGACAAAAGTTTTCCACATCTCTGCCATGCTAACCCTGCCCTCAGAGGAGCTGGCCGTGACACAGCTGCCTTGGCGACCTCTTGCTCCTCCTCTGCCTTGGCCTTGGGCTTCCACTTGTTCCCCTGTGACATTTGGGAATGCTCTCAGTAGCGCGTCTACCAACGTGCGCTTGTACTCGCGCATCTTCCTATCACGCTCCAGTGCAGGAAGTAAGGTGGGCACATTGTCTTTGTAGCGTGGATCCAGCAGGGTGGCAACCCAGTAGTCCGCACAGGTTAAAATGTGGGCAACTCTGCTGTCGTTGCGCAGGCACTGCAGCATGTAGTCGCTCATGTGTGCCAGGCTGCCCAGGGGTAAGGACAAGCTGTCCTCTGTGGGAGGCGTATCGTCATCGTCCTGCCTTTCCCCCCAGCCACGCACCAGTGATGGACCCGAGCTGCGTTGGGTGCCACCCCGCTGTGACCATGCTTCATCCTCATCCTCCTCCACCTCCTCCTCATCCTCGTCCTCCTCGTCCTCCAGTAGTGGGCCCTGGCTGGCCACATTTGTACCTGGCCTCTGCTGTTGCCAAAAACCTCCCTCTGAGTCACTTCGAAGAGACTGGCCTGAAAGTGCTAAAAATGACCCCTCTTCCTCCTCCTCCTCCTCCTCCTCCTCCTCCTGGGCCACCTCCTCTTCCATCATCGCCCTAAGTGTTTTCTCAAGGAGACATAGAAGTGGTATTGTAACGCTGATAACGGTGTCATCGCCACTGGCCATGTTGGTGGAGTACTCGAAACAGCGCAACAGGGCACACAGGTCTCGCATGGAGGCCCAGTCATTGGTGGTGAAGTGGTGCTGTTCTGTAGTGCGACTGACCCGTGCGTGCTGCAGCTGAAACTCCACTATGGCCTGCTGCTGCTCGCACAGTCTGTCCAGCATGTGCAAGGTGGAGTTCCACCTGGTGGGCACGTCGCATATGAGGCGGTGAGCGGGAAGGCCGAAGTTACGCTGTAGCGCAGACAGGCGAGCAGCAGCAGGATGTGAACGCCGGAAGCGCGAACAGACGGCCCGCACTTTATGCAGCAGCTCTGACATGTCGGGGTAGTTGTGAATGAACTTCTGCACCACCAAATTCAGCACATGCGCCAAGCAAGGGATGTGCGTCAAATTGGCTAGTCCCAGAGCTGCAACGAGATTTCGCCCATTATCACACACCACCAGGCCGGGCTTGAGGCTCACCGGCAGCAACCACTCGTCGGTCTGTTGTTCAATACCCCGCCACAACTCCTGTGCGGTGTGGGGCCTGTCCCCCAAACATATGAGTTTCAGAATGGCCTGCTGACGTTTACCCCGGGCTGTGCTGAAGTTGGTGGTGAAGGTGTGTGGCTGACTGGATGAGCAGGTGGAAGAAGAGGAGGAGGAAGCCGAGAAGGAGGAGGTGGCAACAGGAGGCAAAGAATGTTGCCCTGCGATCCTTGGCGGCGGAAGGACGTGCGCCAAACAGCTCTCCGCCTGGGGCCCAGCTGCCACTACATTTACCCAGTGTGCAGTTAGGGAGATATAGCGTCCCTGGCCGTGCCTCCTGGTCCACGTATCTGTGGTTAGGTGGACCTTGCTACAGATGGCGTTGCGCAGTGCACACTTGATTTTATCGGATACTTGGTTGTGCAGGGAAGGCACGGCTCTCTTGAAGAAGTAGTGCCGGCTGGGAACAACATACTGTGGGACAGCAAGCGACATGAGCTGTTTGAAGCTGTCTGTGTCCACCAGCCTAAATGACAGCATTTCATAGGCCAGTAGTTTAGAAATGCTGGCATTCAGGGCCAGGGATCGAGGGTGGCTAGGTGGGAATTTACGCTTTCTATCAAATGTTTGTGAGATGGAGAGCTGAACGCTGGCGTGTGACATGGTTGAGACGCTTGGTGACGGAGGTGGTGGTGGTGGTGTTGGTGGTACATCCCCTGTTTGCTGGGCGGCAGGTGCCAACGTTCCTCCAGAGGCGGAGGAAGAGGCCGAGGCGGCAGCAGCAGAATAGGCCGAGGCGGCAGCAGCAGAAGAGGTAGCAGGGGGAGCCTGAGTGACTTCCTTGGTTTTAAGGTGTTTACTCCACTGCAGTTCATGCTTTGCATGCAGGTGCCTGGTCATGCAGGTTGTGCTCAGGTTCAGAACGTTAATGCCTCGCTTCAGGCTCTGATGGCACAGCGTGCAAACCACTCGGGTCTTGTCGTCAGCACATTGTTTGAAGAAGTGCCATGCCAGGGAACTCCTTGAAGCTGCCTTTGGGGTGCTCGGTCCCAGATGGCGGCGGTCAGTAGCAGGCGGAGTCTCTTGGCGGCGGGTGTTCTGCTTTTGCCCACTGCTCCCTCTTTTGCTACGCTGTTGGCTCGGTCTCACCACTGCCTCTTCCTCCGAACTGTGAAAGTCAGTGGCACGACCTTCATTCCATGTGGGGTCTAGGACCTCATCGTCCCCTGCATCGTCTTCCACCCAGTCTTGATCCCTGACCTCCTGTTCAGTCTGCACACTGCAGAAAGACGCAGCAGTTGGCACCTGTGTTTCGTCATCATCAGAGACATGCTGAGGTGGTATTCCCATGTCCTCATCATCAGGAAACATAAGTGGTTGTGCGTCAGTGCATTCTATGTCTTTCACCGCTGGGGAAGGGCTAGGTGGATGCCCTTTGGAAACCCTGCCAGCGGAGTCTTCAAACAGCATAAGAGACTGCTGCATAACTTGAGGCTGAGACAGTTTCCCTGGTATGCATGGGGGTGATGTGACAGACTGATGGGGTTGGTTTTTCAGGCGCCATCTGTGCGCTTTCTGCAGAAGACTGGGTGGGAGATAATGTGAACGTGCTGGATCCACTGTCGGCCACCCAATTGACTAATGCCTGTACCTGCTCAGGCCTTACCATCCTTAGAACGGCATTGGGCCCCACCATATATCGCTGTAAATTCTGGCGGCTACTGGGACCTGAGGTAGTTGGTACACTAGGACGTGTGGATGTGGCAGAACGGCCACGTCCTCTCCCAGCACCAGAGGGTCCACTAACACCACCACGACCATGTCCACGTCCCTTACTAGATGTTTTTCTCATTGTTATGGTTCACCACAACAACAAATATATTATTTGGCCCAATGTATTGTATTCAAATTCAGCGGAATATAAATTTGAGGCCTAGTATTTAGGCGCTGGGTGACCGGTATGGATTTAGTGACAGAATTAGACTTGGAAATGCACAGAAGCGTGTGTGTGAAGTTATTCTGAATGACCCTATGTGCACCTTGAATATTATATACCCTTTTAGGGATAGATTTCAAATAGCTCTGATATAGCAGGAACCACTAAATTATGAAATTGCTAAATTGGGAATTGTACTTCAACCCAGAACAAAAAATGTGTTTTGACGGACACTAAATAACTTTCCCAGCTACAACAGGACAGCGGTAACGAGAGATTTAGCGGGATATAAATTTGAGGCCTAGTATTTAGGCGCTGGGTGACCGGTATGGATTTAGTGACAGAATTAGACTTGGAAATGCACAGTAGCGTGTGTGTGAAGTTATTCTGAATGACCCTATGTGCACCTTGAATATTATATACCCTTTTAGGGATAGATTTCAAATAGCTCTGATATAGCAGGAACCACTAAATTATGAAATTGCTAAATTGGGAATTGTACTTCAACCCAGAACAAAAAATGTGCTTTGACGGACACTAAATAACTTTCCCAGCCACAACAGGACAGCGGTAACGAGAGATTTAGCGGGATATAAATTTGAGGCCTAGTATTTAGGCGCTGGGTGACCGGTATGGATTTAGTGACAGAATTAGACTGGGATATGGCCAAAAAATAACCACACTATTGCTGGTTAAATGCACTTGGTGACGGGCGCAGCTTGCCCCTGATGTAGTATATGGCCAAAAAATGAACAGACTATTGCTGGTTAAATGCACTTGGTGTCACAGCTTGACCAACCACACTACTGAGGGTTAAATGCACTTGGTGACGGGCGCAGCTTGCCCCTGATGTAGTATATGGCCAAAAAATGAACAGACTATTGCTGGTTAAATGCACTTGGTGTGACAGCTTCACCCTGATGTAGGCTTTAGCCAAAAAACAACCACACCATTGAGGGTTAAATGCACTTGGTGACAGGCGCAGCTTGCCCCTGATTTAGTATATGGCCAAAAAATGAACAGACTATTGCTGGTTAAATGCACTTGGTGTGACAGCTTCACCCTGATGTAGGCTTTAGCCAAAAAACAACCACACCATTGAGGGTTAAATGCACTTGGTCGCAGCTTGGATGCACTTGGTCGCAGCACCGCACAAGACACAAAATGGCCGCCGATCACCCCATAAAAAAGTGACTGACAAACGGTCTGGGCAGCCTAAAAACAGTGAGTGAGCATTTGAGTATCAGCAGCTCAATGATGCACAGCTGCAGATCGATCGATTAATCAAGTGAAGTCCTTTGGAGGAGTTAATCTGCCTAATCTCGCCCTACTGTCGCATCCGCAACCTCTCCCTACGCTAATCAGAGCAGAGTGACGGGCGGCGCTATGTGACTCCAGCTTAAATAGAGGCTGGGTCACATGGTGCTCTGGCCAATCACAGCCATGCCAATAGTAGGCATGGCTGTGACGGCCTCTTGGGGCAAGTAGTATGACGCTTGTTGATTGGCTGCTTTGCAGCCTTTCAAAAAGCGCCAAGAAAGCGTCACAAAAGCGCCAAGAAAGCGACGAACACCGAACCCGAACCCGGACTTTTACGAAAATGTCCGGGTTCGGGTCCGTGTCACGGACACCCCAAAATTCGGTACGAACCCGAACTATACAGTTCGAGTTCGCTCATCCCTAGTTATACACATATATACACACACATACACACACACACACACACACACACACAACACTCAGTCACCACAGACCTTGCTGGTCTGGACTACTATGGTAGCTCAGCTAAGCTGTTAGGGGTGTATCCGACCACCAGCTTGTTGATTGGTTTCTGTAGCAGTCTAAAATCTGCTAGTTATCACTGGAAACAGTCACCTTTAGCCTCTTAATGACCAGCATCTGTCTGAGATCTTGTTTTATGCGGGAGAAATGTTATTTTAGATAACATTGAACTCCCTCAGTTATCTGATCATGAATGTTCTTTGTTAAATACTCCAAAAACCCTGGGTGAGTTAGCTGAAACGGTTGATAGTATAAAAGGGAACTCTGCACCAGGCAGAGACTGTTTACCCTTTGAATTATATAATTATCACGGACAAATTATTCTACCTCTTCTTTTGCAAATTTTTAATAAGTCCTGGGAAGACGGAGGAGTCTATATCCCCAATTCTGAAAAAGGAGAAAGATGAAATGAAAATTGGGTCCTATCGCCCAATTTCATTACTCAACACCGATTATAAGATATTAGTGAAACTCCTCGCCAGTAGGTTAAGGAGGGTTATCCATACTCCGATTCACCCGGATCAATCGGGGTTCATCCCCAAACGTAGTATTCAGTCTAATATTCGTAGAGCTCTCCTTAATATTTATATTGGGGGGGGGGGGGGGGGATGACCGCTTCATCCTGTCTCTAGATGCCGAAAAGGCCTTTGACAGGGTGGAGTGTCCTTTTCTGTGGAGAACGATGGAGAAAATGAATCTAGGTGAATACTTTATTAAATGGGTTCGTCTTCTCTATTGTAACCCAATGTCTAGTGGTAAAATAAACGGGGTAGACTCTGAACGGTTCTCCCTACAACGGGGGACCAGGCAGGGCTGCCCCCTCTCACCTTTACTTTTTGCTCTATCTTAAGAACCCCTTGCATATATAATTAGACAGGCCAATAATATTATGGGCTTTGGCGGGAAGGGGTTGTACGACAAAATTAGTCTCTATGCGGATAATATCCTCGTCTTTTTAAACCAAGGGTAGAAGCCGTTACCTTTAGTGATGAATATGGTTTGGTAGCAGGATTCAGAGTAAACTGGGATAAATCAGAATTACTCCCCTTGGTCCGTTCCCCGCCTGGTGGTTCATCCAGTGTGAGAACTTTGACCCCCACTGACTCTAGAATTTTTTTCTATAGAATATTTGGGAGTTAGAATTAGTGCGGATTTTGCCAGATATAAAACTCTTTAAATATCGTTCCTATGATTAATAAGGTGAAAGACAAAATTTGCACTTGGCAGAAATTACCTTTGTCGCAATCTGAAAGGATTGCACTGGTGAAGATGGTGGTCCTCCCTATTGTACTATATTCTTTAACTGCCTGTCCAGTATGGATTGATGACTCCTTTTTTAGACTTTTAGAAAGATTAATGAATGATTTGATTTGGGGCAGGGTAAGAATTAAACAAAAATTCCTCTGGCTTGCAGAGAGAGATGGTGGGTTTTCCCTCCCCTTCTTCCAGGTGTATTATATTGCGCCACAGTTGCGGTGGTGTATGGGCGAGGACCATTATCTTGCATTTTTTCTTAGGGATTTTCATGGCCCATACCATCTAGTAATTTACACCATATCTACGAAGTTTATACGTTTTCAATATTCAAAAGAAAATCTAAAGTTTAATGAAAACAATAGTCTGCCGGAACCGGAGGCACAGAAACTGGCGCAAAACTCAGGTCAGTTATGTTCTCGTCTCGCTGTGATGTTGCTCTTGACTCCTCCCTCTGGTTTAGTCCTCTGGGCTCCATCACAATTAATGATGTGGGTTTGTGGTTTCACTCAGGGCATAAAATAAAATTGAGTCAGGATTTTATGGACGCTCAGATGAGATTTATCAATTAGAAATCAGCTATTTACTTGAATAATATCAGCAAAATCCAGCCACCTTAGGCCTCATGCACACGACCATTTTATTCAGTGTCCGTTGTTCCGTTTTTCGTGATTTTCTGCGGACCCATTGACTTTCAATGGGTCAGTTGAAAACTCAGCTAATGCACCGTTTGTCATCCGTGTCCGTGATCCATGGTTCCAGTCCGTCAAAAAAATATAACCTGTCCTATTTTTTTCACGGAAAACGGTTTGCGGACCCATTCAAGTCAATGGGACCGTGAAAAAACGCGGAGGCACAGAAGATTGTCATCCGCGTCCGTATTTTCCTATCATTTGCATGGCAAACTTGACTTTTTTGACTACACTTTTTTTTTTACTTTGCTTCATGTCTGGTGATCCTCCAAAAATAAAAAGGAAGGCACACGGAAACTGAACACAACAATGGTCGTGTGCATGAGGCTTTAAGGGTACATGCACACGTTCAGGATTTATGTGCGGAGAATCAAATAACATTAATTGAGCCTCAAACCGCTTTTGGACTGTGACTACACACTGAGGAATCACTGTTAATTAATCAATACTAATTATTTTTTGAACCACTGTTATCCCAACTGCTGCTATATCTTGGACTGCTGCCATCACACTGAGGACTTGACATACGAGTCCATAACCAATATTTAACTATCTTTTGAACTGCTGCTATTAATCACTAATCATCTTTTGAATCGCTGATATATTTTTGAACTGCTGCTACCTTACTGAGGACTTGACACATTAATCCATGGTCATTGGTGAAATAGAAGTACCAGAGGATACTAATAACCACAACAAATCTATTTGCGTCAGTCATTTATCTGGGATTTTAATCATTTTATCATATAGTTTTACTGTATGTTTTATATGTAATTTTAGAGTGAATCAATATTTGTTTATTGATCTATATACAACCAGATGGTGAGTGCCTACTCCTTTTGATCAATATTCTTTAACTGCCTGTCCAGTATGGATTGATGACTCCTTTTAAGACTTTTAGAAAGATTAATGAATGATTTGGGGCGGGAGGGGGGGGGGGTAAGAATTAAACAAAAATTCCTCTGGCTTGCAGAGAGAGATGGTGGGTTTTCCCTCCCCTTCTTCCACGGGTATTATATTGCGGCACAGTTGCGGTGGTGTATGGGCGAGGGGGAGGACCATTATCTTGCATTTTTTTCTTTGGGATTTTTGAGGCCCATACCATCTAGTAATTTACACCATATTTACGAAGTTTATTAGTTTTCAATAGAGTTGAGCGGACACCTGGATGTTCGGGTTCGGCCGAATTTGAAAAAAAAGTTCGGATTCGGGACCCGAACTGGACCCCGAACCCCATTGAAGACAATGGGGACCCGAACTTTTGGGCACTAAAATGGCTCTAAAAATAGTCCTGGAAAGGGCTAGAGGGCTGCAAAAGGCATCAAAATGTGCTTAAGAGCATGACAACTGTTCTGCAAACAAATGTGGATAGGGGAATGACTTAAAATAACATAAAATACTGAAAAATTTAAAATAACAATCTGGATCTAGGAGTAGGAGATTGAAAAGGTGGCGGATGGGTGTATGTGGCGGTATAGGTTGAAGTGGCGGTGTAGGTGGAAGCGGCGGTGAAGGAGGAATAGGTAGCCAACACTGATTTGTGTTATTTTTAAATTGGAGTATTCCCCAAAATATTGGGACATATAACAAAATAAAACTAAGAATAAGTGCACTTGAGTACAAGAATGGATGGTTGAGGCTGGTATAAATGTCTATTCTGCACAAGGTACGGACAAGTCCTGTGGGATCCATGCCTGGTTCATTTTAATAAACGTAAGCTTGTCCACATTGGCTGCGGCCTGTGATAATGCTCTCTGCCGTGCTAAACGCACGTTCACACTATACACTGGCTGCAGGGCAGGTCAGCACCTCCAAGGCTGACAAAGCTTTTCCACATTTTGGCTATGCTAACCCTGCCTTCTCAGGTGCTGGTGGTGCCCCAGCTGTGTTGGCGACCTCTTCCTCTGCCTTCGCCTTGTGCTTCCACTGTGCCCCCGCTGTCAGGTGGGAATGCCATCATCAGCGTGCGCTTGTAGTCGCGCATCTTCCGATCAGTAACAGATGTTTTCACTAAATTTAGTTCGCCGTCAGCAATGCAAAGCAGGGGTTCATTCACGGCAAAAGGGGTTTCTTGTCACCCAGCAATAGAACAGAGGATTTTGAGAGATTTTGGCCCCTGTCACATTCACGGCAAAAGGGGATCATGTCACCCAGCAATACAACAGAGGATTTTGAAAGATTTTGGCCCCTGTCAGCAATGCAGAGCAGGGGTTCAACCACGGCAAAAGAAGGCTCATGTCACCCAGCAATACAACAGAGGATTTTGAGAGATTAGGCCCCTGTCAGCAATGCAGAGCAGGGGTTCATTCATGGCAAAAGGGGGTTCATGTCACCCAGCAATAGAACCGAGGATTTTGTGAGATTTAGGCCCCAGTCACACAGGCACAGCAGGGGTTCATTCACGGCAAAAGGGGGTTTATGTCACCCAGCAATAGAACAGAGGATTTTGAGAGATTTAGGCCCCTGTCACCCAGGCACAGCAGGGGTTAATTCAAGGGGAGGTCTGCGGTAATAAATATTAGAAAGGTGTTCTTGGCCCGCTCGGTAGCGAAAACTTTGACATACAAACACAAAAACCCAGCTATTGTTACGCTTGACACGGAAAAAGCATTTGATAGCATCAGTTAGAGATGGTTTAATCAAGTTTTAGATGCCATGGGCTTTAAAAGGTAGCTGCTGCCCCTTTTTGGTAGGGATCTATTCTAATCCAACAGCTAGAGTCTATATGGCCGGTTTTATGTCCCCCAGGTTCACATTGCAGAGGGGAACGCGGCAGGGATGCCCGTTGTCTCCCCTTTTGTTTGACCTTGCAATAGAACCTCTGGCAAGATATCTTAACTCTTCAGCGATTTTCAAGGGACTGGTAGTTGGCTTGGCGCTGTTCGCTGATGAAATAGTGTTATTTATGGACGATCCTGTATCAGATCTGCCTAAAGTCCTTCAAACATTGTCGAATTTCGGCTCGTGTTCTGGTCTTAAAGTGAACAGCGCCAAGAGTAAAATTCTTCTCTTAAATAGTAACACAAATAGAAATCTGAGGGACACAGTAGAAGGGATACCAATAGCCAAAACCTTGATTACTTATTTAGGAATTTAAATAGGTAGAAGCATGGAATCCATATATAGACTGAATTATGATCCCTTCATTACCAAGATCATTAGAGAACTGCAACACTGGCATAATCTCCCTTTATCATTAATGGGTCGTAATAATTTGCTAAAAATGATGTCAATGTCCAAGCTATTATATCCGCTGCAAACTATCCCCCTGCTCTTAAAACATGGGGATACCAATAAACTAAGGGTGGCATTTACTACGTTTCTATGCCATGGTAAAGGTCCCAGGATAGGTCTCCAAAAGTTGATAGCTCCTACGGATTTAGAAGGTATAGCTTTCCCTGATGTCAGGAGATCCAACCTAGCGTTTATGGCCAGACATATTGCAGACTGGATAAACAGAACCAGTTACTATTCTGCACTCTTTAGAGAGTAAGTTCTGTGGTCTGTGATGGCTCAGCTTCATGCTAGGCTGTCCTGCATCCCGGCTCACATAAAATCATCTATCCTTTTCAAAGACACTATAGCAACGTGGAGAATTTTGAGGAGGAAGTATTGGCTGTTTTTTAGGATATCTAAACATCTTCGTTTATGGGATAACCCGGAATTTAGGGAATGGAAGAGTAAGGGGATCACGCAGGTTAAACATTTGCTACACACCTCAGAACCGAGATGGTTGCACAAGAACAAAATTATAGAGAAATACTCTTTAACTGCACTCCAGACAATCCAATATGCACAAGTGAAGGCGGCCATCAACTCTAGTTTTGGTACATAAAGAAATTAGACAGAACGTCCTAGACAAGATCCTGGGCTTGGGTGGTGGTAGAACTTCCGTTTCTCTTCTTTACCATGGGCTGAGGAGGGAAGACTCACAATTCAACAAAATGGGAGATTTTAACCAGTGGAAAGGGCAATTGGAAGTAGACAATGTTTCCCAGGCAATTTTGAAGGGGTGGTTGAAAGTGTAGAAAAATATTGTCAATGAGGTATGGAGAGATTCACAACTACGGATCATGCACAAAGCTATATGTGGATTTGATATACCTCCTCACCGCTTAGACCAGAAAGAATTGCAAACTGCCCTAAATGCTTCCTCAGTTACACAGACCTTTTTCACGGTCTGTGGTCATGTCCCAAAAGTAAACAACTATGGTCTGGTATTTGAAATCTGGGGATGGAGGATTCCATTAACTCCTTTGTTATATTTGTTTCACTATGAAGAAGTGAATGGGGGAAGGAGCCCCACTCTGTTGTTGGTTAAGCGACTTATCTTACAACAATGGTTATGCTCGGACATACCATCGATATCTGCTGTTCAGTCGCAACTTAAAAACCTATTACACCTTGAAAGAATGACGATCCTTAAAATGATAAAGATAAGTTCACGCATAAATGGTTTCAAAAATGGAGATGTTTTATTGTAAAGTACATGTCCGACGACGAAATTAGTATTATGCAGCCTTTCACATCACCAGAATGGTATCTTACTGAACAGTTGAAGGGTAGACTAGGGCGGTTGCGGTTACAGGATAGGTAATAAATAACTGAAATCTGAGTATAATCCTAGTAGCGTTTCACCTTTAGTACTGTTAATGTATAGCTAAGTTTCTTTATCAGACTACATAACGGCATATTTCTTAGGCTACTTTCACCCTGTCGGATCCGTCCTTCCGCCGTTTCGCTGTGCCGCCGCTCCATCCGAAATGACTAACGGGGACGGGGGCGGCGCAGTACGGCAGTGCACAGCGAAAGGCCGCCAAACTAAAAGTCCTGCATGTCCGACTTTTTAGTCCGGCGGCCTCTGACCGCGAACTGCGCCGGAGCGCCGCCCCGTCCCCATTATAGTCAATGGGGACGGAGCGGCGGTCCGGCAAAACAGCGGAAGGACGGATCCGACAGGGTGAAGAGCCTGTCGGATCCGTCCTGCCGCAAGTGTGAGAGTAGCTTTAATAGTGTTCGGCCTCAGGATGGCCTTGGGGATATACCATTGTTTAATGTTTTATTTTGTGCTATTGTATCCATCATTGTCGGGGTCTGCGTACCCCTCTTGATGCATATGAATATTATTTTTTTCTCTATGCACTTTTAAAAGGGTCTGAAGCCCTATTATTATTGTTTCGTATAGTAACAAAAATGAATTATATAAAAAAAAAAATTATATATATATATATATATATATATATATATATATATATATATATATATATATATATATATATATATATATATATATATACATATACACACACACACACACATACACATACACACACATATACATACACACACTTTACATTCCCCATATGTCTAATTCATGTTTGAATCATTTTGAAAATTACATTTTTTTTTTGGGGAACATTAGAAGGCTTAGAAGAGAACATTTCCAAACCCCAATTTTTTCATGACATGTTCAGTTATGAAGTCTTTCTGGGGCTTACATATTAGAAACCACCCATAAATCACCCAATTTTAGAAACTACACCCCTCAAGCTATTAAAAACTGATTTTTACTAACTTTGTTAACCCTTTGGGTGCCCCACGAGAATGAAATGAAAATGGGAATGACATTTCTAAATTTTCACTTTTTTTTTTAGCAGATTTTACATTTTTATCTATTTTTTTCTTCAACACATTAAGGATTAAACAGCCAAACAAAACTCAAATCTATTACACTGAATCTGGATCTGGAGTTTACAGAAACACCCCATGTGTGCTCAAAAACCGAAGAATGGGCGCACAGCAGGCTTCAGAGTGAAAGCACCATATGGCTGTTGGAAAGCGGATTTAGCTGTAATGGTAATTGGGAGCTACTGTATGTCGCATATGAAGACACCCTGAGGTGGCCCTACAATGGAAACCCCCCAAAAGTGACCCAATTCTGGAAACTACACTCCTCAAGGAATATTTCAAGGTGTGTAGTGAGCACTTTGACCCATCGGGCGTTTCACAGAATTAGGAAACGCTTGGCTGTGAAAATGAAAAATTTAAATTTTTTCCCTGAAAAAGTTGCTTTACACCCACATTTTTCACTTTCACAAGGGGTAACAGGAAAAAAAATGTACCCGACATTTTGTTACCCATTTCTCCCTGAATACGCCAACACCCAATACGTGCTCAAAAAATGATGTATGGGTGCATGTCAGGGTCCAAAAGGGAAGTAGCGCCATAGGGCTTTTTGGAGGACAGATTTTGCAGGATTTGCCTTTGTGAGCTATGTCGCATAAAAAGACACCCTGAGGTACCCCTAGAG
This sequence comes from Bufo gargarizans, assembly GCF_014858855.1. Classification (NCBI taxonomy): domain Eukaryota; kingdom Metazoa; phylum Chordata; class Amphibia; order Anura; family Bufonidae; genus Bufo; species Bufo gargarizans. Next base: position 166,757,718 of record NC_058088.1, on the reverse strand, counting down.
TGGAAATCCCCCAAAAATGACCCCATTCTGGAAACTACACCCCTCAAGGAATATTTCAAGGTGTGTAGTGAGCATTTTGACCCATCAGGCATTTCACAGAATTAGGAAACGCTTGGCTGTAAAAATAAAAAAAAATGACTTTTTTCCTGAAAAAAATTGCTTTACACCCACATTTTTCACTTTCACAAGGAGTAACAAGACAAAATGCACCCCACATTTTGTTAGCCATTTCCCCACGAATATGCCAAAACCCCATATGTGCTCAAAAAAATGATATATGGACACACTGTATGCTTCAGAGTGGAAGGAGCACCATATGGCGGTTAGGAGACAGGATTTATCTGGAATGGTAATTGAGAGCTGTGTCGCTTATGAAGACACCCTGAGGTGGCCCTATAGTGAAAACCCCCAAAAGTGACCCCATTCCAGAAACTACACGCCCGTACAAACATTTTAAGTGGTAGAAAGGGTACTTTTTACCAAACAGGTGTCTCACAGAAGGCAGAAATACTAGAGCGACAATTTCAAAGCACACATTTGGAAAAATTTAAAGTTACTAGCAGACCCAATTTTTCACTTTCACAAGGGGTTAAAGGAGAAAATGCACCCCAGTATATGTTCCCCATTTTCTCCCAATTTTGCAAACACCCCATATGTGCTCGTAGCCTGCCGTTTTGGCGCACAGCAGGCCTCTACAGGCAAAGTGCAAAATGTGTTTTTTGCAGACATGGATTTTAGGTGCCATGTCGCATAAAAAAAAAAAAAAATCCTGAGGTCCCCAGAAATGAAAAACCCCAAGAAGTGACCCCATTTCGGAAACAGCACCCCCGTATGAACATTTTAAGTGGTGGAAAGGGTACGTTTTACCAAACTGGTATCTCACAGAAAAGAATATGTAGTGGTTGTTGGAAAGTGGATATTCCTGGGAGGTTGACTAAAATCAGAGATAGTGGAAATATTTCAGGGAGCATAAAAATGTATATTCCATGGAAGAATGGTAGATTCTGAAGCAGTCCTGCATGCACAGGCCAGATTTTTAATGGCAGGTTTCGCGTTGGTAAATGGTGTCTTTCCTTATCCCTCTTTTGTGACACACTCTGCATCTTTTTTGGGTCGTTCCCTTCCTTGCCGTCTGGGGGACTTGAACCTGGAAAATGTTGCACTGGTACAACTCGGGCACCATGACTTCCTCAAGTACTGGGAATCTCCCCGGCCTGTGTTTGAAAAATTAGGGCCTTGATTTCCACCTCTTGGACCTGAAGGAAAGTTCCTCTGTGGCCTGAAGATTGAAATAAGATGTACGCACAATGTGTACGGCCAGATTTTTGTGCCACACTTGATTTTTGTGTGGCACTGTGGGGCTTCATAAGTTGATCTGCAAGATCCACCCCTCCCATGTGCCTGTTGTAATCAAGGATGCAGTCTGGTTTGGGGACAGTGGTAGTGATGCCTCGTACAGCGGCAGGGGAGCTGGCGTTAGTGTGAATGGTAGTCAGTACAAGGACATCCAGCATATTCTCATTGCGGAGAGCCCTACTTTCGCCCAGTCTCAGTGGTTGCCCTACCAGGGATCTAGGGAGGCCTCTCTGATTTTTGATTACAGTGGCAGTTAGGGCCCTGAATAGGGGGATACTGGTATAATAGTTATCCACATAGAGGTGGTAACCCTTATCCAGCAGTGGGCGCAGTAATTACCACACAATCTTCCCACTAACTCCTACGACGGGGGACATTGTGGGGGTTCTATTCTGGAATCTTTCCCTTCGTAAATGTGGAATTTGTGGGTGCACCCAGATCTACCCTCGCAGAGTTTGTGTATTTTTATGCCATACCTTGCCCGTTTGCTAGGCAGGTACTGGCGGAATCTAATACTCCCTTTGAACAATAATAGGGACTCATCTACACTGACATTTTTCTCTTAGTTGTACACCTCAGCTGAAGTGGTCAATGACAGGCCTAACCTTGAACAGATGGTCAAATGTCAGGTGGTTTTGGGATGGGCACTGTGAATTGTCATTGTAGTAGGAATTTGTAGTAGTCATTGTAGGAATTTACAGATTGATTCAAATCGCTTCCGGATCATGGTCTGACTGTAAATTGGAGTTTGGTTGAAAATGTCAGAACTCCAATATTGCCTAACGTTTGGTTTCTTTAGGCTACTTTCACACTGGCGTATCTGGGTCCGCTTGCGAGATCTGTTTCAGGGCTCTCACAAGCCGCCCAAAACGGATCAGTTTAGCCCCAATGCATTCTGAATGGATAAGGATCCGCTCAGAATGCATCAGTTTGCCTCCGTTCAGCCTCCATTCCGCTCTGTAGGCGGACACCAAAATGCTGCTTGCAGCGTTTTGATGTCCGCCTGACGATGCAGAGCCAAACGGATCCATCCTGACTTACAATGCAAGTCGAAGGGGACGGATCAGTTTTCACTGACACAATATGGTGCAATTGAAAACAGATCCTCCTCCCATTGACTTTCAATGTAAGTCAGAACGGATCCGTTTGCACGATCATTAAAAAAAAAAAAAATAATCATGGTAATGCAAACGGATCCGTTCTCAACGATGCAAGCGTTTGCATTATAGGTGCGGATCGGTCTGTACAGATACCAGACGGATCCGCACCTAACGCAGGTGTGAAAGTAGCCTTAGGCCCCTTTCACACGAGCGTGATTTCCGTGCGGGTGCAATGCGTGACGTGAACGCATAGCACCCGCACTGAATTCTGACCCATTCATTTCAATGGGTTTTCACGCATCAGTTCTGCGTTGCGTGAAAATCGCAGCATGTTCTATATTCTGCGTTTTTCACGCAGCCGTGAAAAACGCATTGCATCCGCAAGCAAGTGCGGGTGCGATACGTTTTTCACAGATGGTTGCTAAGACATGTTGTTCGTAAACCTTCAGTTTTTTATCACGCGCGTGAAAAACGCATCAAAACGCATTGCACCCGCGCGGAAAAAAACTGAACGCAATTGCAGACAAAACTGACTGAACTTGCTTGCAAAATAGTGCGAGTTTCACTGAACGCACCAGGACCTAATCCGTCACGCTCGTGTGAAAGAGGCCTTACTACGCCCATATGCAGCACGAGTGCCCAATACTTCTTCATCTCTGCTGCATCTACTGGGGTCCAACCTAGGGGTCTAGCATATGGCGAACTAGGGTTCTGAGCAATGAATTGTTGGGCGTACAAATTGGTTTGGGTCACCATTAGATTTACAAAATATCCAGAGAAGATTTTGAAAAAAATCTAGCTCCGGGAAGTCCGCACAATCTATCAGAATTCCTGAGTTGCCCACAAACTCGGGAATTTGGGGCTGATAATCGTCAGAGAGTGGGGTCCATGTGGGCTCACTCTGGGGGGCCTCCTCCGCTGCTACCCTGGGGCGCCTTCTAAAGGATCCCTCATCAGCGGATAAGGGGGTAGAGGAAAGTAAAATAGTTGTACCTGCGCTATCACAGTTTCACTTGACATGAACAGTTAGTACACAGAGCCGCTGCTGGATACCTGAGGGATGACGTCCCTGACAAAGAAGCACGTAGGCTTGGCTTTTTGGTCCTAAGAAGTCTCCGTCGGACAGGTGTGACGTCACACTCCACGCTCCGAATTCTATCACCAACACGCTCCTTCGTGCGAGTGCTTTTTCGAAGTGGAGCAAGAAGTACTGCTACCCGTCCCGCACTATTGATGGTCTGAAGATTCAATCTGCATTACAGCACCTTCGAACAACCATCTACCAGAACAGGTACTAGTTACTTTATTGTGCTCCATTTCCTTCTATCCCAGCGCTGGTACCGCAACTTTCTTTTTAAACGAATAGAGGAAAGTGGCATCCTCTTCTCCCTCACTGACAGGCTTCGTATCGGAGGCAAGGCTGGCATATGCCTCTTCAGCTGAGTAAACTCGTTGGGATGAATGGGACATTTTTATTTTATTGGGGTGCGATATGTGAAACGTGTAAACCTTTATTTAGTGTGGGGTGTGTATGTAGTGTTTCTTACACGTGAAAGGGCTTGTAATAAATTTTAAATAAAATTTAGAAGAATGGTTGTAAAAAAAAAAAAAAAAAAGAAGGTTTCTGTAAGAAAAATCTGTCTTTTCTGCACAAAAGTCTTCTGCAGAAAAAAAAAAAAAACTTGCAGCGCAAACTGAGCAGACGCGATCAGTAATGGACACTACTGTTCGGTGCTCAGTGGTTGCAAAATGCACGTACGCTGATGGTGCGTTCGTGTAAAAATCTAAACTGATACTAACTGAAATTGAGAATATACATCACTAACTGCAGTTATTTTTCACACAAAAAAAAATGTGCAGATGCTACTGAGCACATTACTGATTGGTGCTCTGCAGCACGCACACAGATCGTGTGTGCGTGCAAAAACTGTAGTATAAAACTTTACTACACTGGCTAAAAAAAGTAACTTCATTCTGTATTTCTAAAAGGGACAGGGATAAAGGGATGTAGAACAGCTGCAAATGAAAAAAAAATAATAAAAAAAAAATTCTGTGCAGCTATTCCAGATGTTCTTCTTTCCAGCAGCAAAGGGGTTAAATTTGCAGTGGTGGTGCACCACAAGTCCCAGCAGCACAGAACTTCTCTGTAGTCACCAGATAGAATGGCTGCTTGCGGGGAAGTTCAGCTAATAACGCTGCTATTGGCTGGAGTGTTCTAGCCAATCGCAGTGCTGGCAGGGGACCTAAAACACTGGTGTCCCCTGCCTCACCTCAGAGGTGACCAGTGCCGACCAGTTCAGCACTGGCCACTGACCTCCTCCCGACCGTCCCCAAGGCTGCTGACAGCTTCCTGCGTGGCGATGTGACCGACACATTGATCGGCCAATTGCAGCGCTTGGAGGGTGGATCGGCACCATGCTGCTCTTTTCTGGCATGGCTGCCTGCCGGTAAGAGCAGCCATGGTGCAGCGATTCCACCCCGATCTTCCCCCAGACCTCATGAAGTACATGTATGTCATAGGTCTTTTAGTCCCGTCAAGATATGACATACATGTACGTCATTGGTCCTTAAGGGGTTAAATAGTGAAGTGCGTATATTTTTTTGTAGTACTGAAATACGCTTTCACCAGAAATAACTGCCGAAGTGAAGTGCAGTTATTTTTCTTGTACTGAATAAGATACTGAGTCTCTCCCTGCACTAAGCTGCTGTGACAGGATTCCTCTCTATCCTTTCCCTGCCCTTATAAATCGTTTTTTAGTCTTTTTTTCCACAATCGTTTTCCCACTGCCTGTCCCCAGCCTCTCCACACATCTGTCCCTGGACTCTGCAAGCTAGAAAATGGCTGACTGTAAGATGGCCGAGGTATTTATAGGGCTGTGACATCACAGGCAGCTGGCTGCTGATTGGCTGCATGCAGTCATGTCAATCAGTTCGTCTGTTTCAATTGGCTCATCTCTAGTCATAATCCACTGTAATAAGCTGTGGCATGCTGGGAGTTGTAGTTTCACAATACCCAGAAATCCACAAGTTGGGGGGGAGAGAGAGAGACATGTGGTAATAAGATATAGTAAACTATGCCGATCCCACACAGAATATACAGACTATAGCCTGACCGTCCCTAACTTCTAACTACACCATGTTAATACGCATGCGCAGCGCTACCATTTGACAAGGCAGAGGCTAAACTCCATACTATACAGGAAACGGACCTCCTGACGTCACTGGGTCACGTGCCATTCTCTTGTCACGTGACGCTGAATCGGCAGCAACGCCAGCAAGTAAAGAAGGGTCGGAGGAAGCTGGAGACCTCAGGCTGTTTGCAGAGCAGTCACGGACCATGGCTCATAGAGGAAGGAGAGTGTCAGTCAGTGCAGGAGACACGTGTGTGCTAAGGTGGCGGGGCTGTGTAATATTGTATGGGGGGGAGGAGGGGGTGTAATATTGTATGGGGGGAGGAGGGGGTGCAATATTGTATGGGGGGGAGGAGGGGGTGCAATATTGTATGGGGGGGAGGAGGGGGTGCAATATTGTATGGGGGGGGAGGAGGGGGTGCAATATTGTATGGGGGGGGAGGAGGAGGGGTGCAATATTGTATGGGGGGGGAGGAGGGGGTGCAATATTGTATGGGGGGGGGAGGGGGGGTGCAATATTGTATGGGGGGGGAGGAGGGGGTGCAATATTGTATGGGGGGGGGAGGAGGGGGTGCAATATTGTATGGGGGGGGGAGGAGGGGGTGCAATATTGTATGGGGGGGGAGGAGGGGGTGCAATATTGTATGGGGGGGGGAGGAGGGGGTGCAATATTGTATGGGGGGGAGGAGGGGTGCAATATTGTATGGGGGGAGGAGGGGGTGCAATATTGTATGGGGGGGAGGAGGGGGTGCAATATTGTATGGGGGGGAGGAGGGGGTGTAATATTGTATGGGGGGGGAGGAGGGGGTGTAATATTGTATGGGGGGGAGGAGGGGGTGTAATATTGTATGGGGGGGGAGGGGGTGTAATATTGTATGGGGGGGGGGTAATTGTATGGGGGGAGGGGTGTAATATTGTATGCAGGGGGTGGGCATTGTAATATTGTGCAGGGAGGCGCAGTGTGATTTTTTTGTATGTGGAGGAGGGGGGGGCGCAGTGTGATTTTTGTATGTGGAGGAGGGGGGGGCGCAGTGTGATTTTTGTATGTGGAGGAGGGGGGGCGCAGTGTGATTTTTGTATGTGGAGGAGGGGCGCAATGATTTTTGTATGTGGAGGGGGGGGCGCAATGTAATTTTTGTATGTGGGGGGGGCCACGTGATTTTGTTTGCGGGCTGCTCTCTGGGGAGGCCACGTTGTATGTCACGTTTTACTGAATAGAACAGGTTTTCATCTTCTCCGCACCTGATATTTATTCTTATATATTTAAAGCTGCTGGTTCTACTGTTTGTAATAAAAACTTATTGTTGAACCCCCCCAAAAAAAATAAAAATAAGTATTCTATATATTTATGTTCATTTCTCTTTTTATTGCAGTTCTGTATTCTCGGCGCTTGTAGCTGTGCATAGAGACGTCTGTAATGGTCAGTGTTGAGTGAAGCTTCAGATGCTTCATTCAAAACTTGGGAGTAATACTGTACAGCGATTCGTCTCTGTACAGTCTTAGAATGTATGGGCTCCGAGGAGCCGAAGTCAGTTATTCATCAAGTTGCGTGAGACTCCATTGAATAACTCAGGTAGTTTATTTTTAAAGTGGAAAAACACTTTAAAACTTGAAACCGAACTTGGCTTCGGTCCCGTCTAGTACCTCTGAACCAAAGCAGAGTTCTGTCTAAAGTTTTAAAGTGTTTTTCCGCTTTAAAAATCAACTACCTGAGTTAGGCCTCATGCGCACGACAGTATTTTTTTTTTACGGTCCGCAAAAACTGGGTCCGTGATCCGTGACAGTTTTTTTCATCCGTGGGTCTTCCTTGATTTTTGGAGGATCCACGGACATGAAAAAAAAAAGTCGTTTTGGTGTCCGCCTGGCCGCGCGGAGCCAAACGGATCCGTCCTGAATTACAATGCAAGTCAATAGGGACGGATCCGTTTGACGTTGACACAACATGGTGCCATTTCAAACTGATCCGTCCCCATTGACTTTCAATGTAAAGTCTGGAGTCCCTTTTCTCCAATCCGATGGTATATTTTAACTTGAAGCGTCCCCATCACCATGGGAACGCCTCTATGTTAGAATATACTGTCGGATATGAGTTACATTGTGAAAACTCATTTCCGACAGTATATTCTAACACAGAGGCGTTCCCATGGTGATGGGGACGCTTCTAGTTAGAATATACTACAAACTGTACATGACTGCCCCCTGCTGCCTGGCAGCACCCAATCTCTTACAGGGGCCGTGATCAGCACAATTAACCCCGCACCTGAAGGGGTTAATTGTACCATCATATCCCCCTGTAAGAGATCAGGGCTGCCAGGCAGCAGGGGACGATACAGACTGGTTCCTGTTCCTACACAGTCTGTGTGCTGGATCCCGCGTGTGGCACAGTGTGCACCCCCCATCGGCCACCCCCCTTACTCCCTGTATTGTAATAATTATTCGTTGGTGGCACAGTGTGCACCCCCCATCGGCCCCCCTCCCTCTATAGCATTAACAACATTGGTGGCCAGTGTGCGGATCCATGGATCGGATCCGCAAAACACATGCGGACGTCTGAATGGAGCCTTACAGAGGGGTGATCACCCATATACACTCCCTGATCACCCCGTCATTGATCACCCCCCATGTATCCGTAAAAATCATACGGACGTCTGAATGGAGCCTTACAGGGGGGTGATCAATGACAGGGGGTGATCAGGGAGTGTATATGGGTGATCACCCCCCTGTCATTGATCACCCCCCTGTAAGGCTCCATTCAGACGTCCGCATGTGTTTTGCGGATCCGATCCGTAAAAATCATACGGACGTCTGAATGGAGCCTTACAGGGGGGTGATCAATGACAGGGGGTGATCAGGGAGTCTATATGGGTGATCACCTCCCCTGTAAGGCTCCATTCAGACTTTTTTTTTTGGCCCAAGTTAGCGGAAATATATATATATTTTTTTGTTTGTTTTTTCTTACAAAGTCTCATATTCCACTAACTTGTGTCAAAAAATAAAATCTCACATGAACTCACCATACCCCTCACGGAATCCAAATGCGTAAACATTTTTTTAGACATTTATATTCCAGACTTCTTCTCACGCTTTAGGGCCCCTAAAAAGCCAGGGCAGTATAAATACCCCACATGTGACCCCATTTCGGAAAGAAGACACCCCAAGGTATTCGCTGAGGGGCATATTGAGTCCATGAAAAATTGAAATTTTTGTCCTAAGTTAGCGGAAAGTGAGACTTTGTGAGAAACCCCCCCCCCCCCCCCCCCCAAAAAAAAAAAAAGTATAAATTTCCGCTAACTTATGCAAAAATAAAAAATAAAATCTATGAACTCGCCAGGCCCCTCATTGAATACCTTGGGGTGTCTTCTTTCCAAAGTGGGGTCACATGTGGGGTATTTATACTGCCCTGACTTTTTAGGGGCCCTAAAGCGTGAAAAGAAGTCTGGGATCCAAATGTCTAGAAATGCCCTCCTAAAAGGAATTTGGGTTGCTTTGCGCATCTAGGCTGCAAAAAAAATGTCACACATGTGGTATCGCCGTACTCAGGAGAAGTTGGGGAATGTGTTTTGGGGTGTCATTTTACATATACCCATGCTGGGTGAGAAATATCTTGGCAAAAGACAACTTTTCCCTTTTTAATACAAAAGGGAAAAGTTGTCTTTTGCCAAGATATTTCTCTCACCCAGCATGGGTATATGTAAAATGACACCCCAAAACACATTCCCCAACTTCTCCTGAGTACGGCGATACCAGATGTGTGACACTTTTTTGCAGCCTAGGTGGGCAAAGGGGCACACATTCCAAAGTGCACCTTTCGGATTTCACCGGTCATTTTTTTACACATTTTGATTGCAAAGTACTTCTCACACATTTGGGCCCTTAAATTGCCAGGGCAGTATAACTACGCCACAAGTGACCCCATTTTGGAAAGAAGACACCCCAAGGTATTCTGTGAGGGGCATGGCAAGTTCCTAGAATTTTTTATTTTTTGTCGCAAGTTAGTGGAATATGAGACTTTGTAAGGAAAAAATAAAAATCATCATTTTCCACTAACATGTGACAAAAAATAAAAAAAGTTCTATGAACTCACTATGCCCATCAGCGAATACCTTAGGGTGTCTACTTTCCGAAATGGGGTCATTTGTGGGGTTTTCTACTGTTTGGGAATTGTAGAACCTCAGGAAACATGACAGGTGCTCAGAAAGTCAGAGCTGCTTCAAAAAGCGGAAATTCACATTTTTGTACCATAGTTTGTAAACGCTATAACTTTTACCCAAACCATTTTTTTTTTTTTGCCCAAACATTTTTTTTTTTTATCAAAGACATGTAGAACAATAAATTTAGCGAAAAATGTATATATGGATGTCGTTTTTTTTTGCAAAACTTTACAGCTGAAAGTGAAAAGTCATTTTTTTGCAAAAAAAAAAAAAAATCGTTAAATTTCGATTAACAACAAAAAGTAAAAATGTCAGCAGCAATGAAATACCACCAAATGAAAGCTCTATTAGTGAGAAGAAAAGGAGGTAAAATTCATTTGGGTGGTAAGTTGCATGACCGAGCAATAAACGGTGAAAGTAGTGTAGTGCAGAAGTGTAAAAAGTGGCCTGGTCATTAAGGGGGTTTTAGCTAGCGGGGTTGAAGTGGTTAATCGCTGGGGCTCCGATCGGTAACCAGGACGCTACTGCAGCCCTGGTTGCCATGGTTACTTAGCAATAGTACAATAGTAAAAGATTTATACTTACCTGGGAGCTGCGATGTCTGTGTCCGGGCGGGAGCTCCTCCTACTGGTAAGTGACAGGTCTGTGCGGCGCATTGCTGTCACTTACCAGTAGGTGGAGCTCCCGGCCGGACACAGACAGACATCGCAGCTCCCAGGTAAGTATGAATCTTTTACTATTGTACTATTGCTAAGTAACCATGGCAACCAGGGCTGCAGTAGCGTCCTGGTTGCCATGGTTACCGATCGGAGCCCCAGCGATTAAACTGGAACTCCGCTGCCACCAATGATCGGGGGGAGGCGCACACTGTGCCACCAACGAATAATTATTACAATACAGGGAGGAAATGGGGGGCGCACACTGTGCTACCAACAAATTTTTATTACAATACAGGGAAGAAGGGGGGGGGGGGGCGCACACTGGGCCACCAACAAATTATTACAATAGAGGGAGGGAAGGGTGGATATTCAAACTGGGGAGGGGGGAGGGGTCTGCCCCCTGCTGCCTGGCAGCCCTGATCTCTTACAGGGGGATATGATAGTACAATTAACCCCTTCAGGTGCCGCACCTGAAGGGGTTAATTGTGCTGATCACGGCCCCCTGTAAGAGATCGGGTGCTGCCAGGCAGCAGTCTTGTACACAGTTTGTAGTGTATTCTAACTAGAAGATTCCCCATCACCATGGTAACGCCTCTGTTAGAATATACTGTCGGAAATTAGTTTTCACGAAGTGAGAACTCAGCTCTGACAAAGCTTTTATGCAGACGGATCTTCGGATCCGTCTGTATGAAAGTAACCTACGGACACGGATGCCAATCTTGTGTGCATCCGTGTTCTTTCACGGACCCATTGACTTGAATGGGTCCGTGAACAGTTGTCCGTCAAAAAAAAAAAATAGGACAGGTCTTATTTTTTTGACGGACAGGATACACGGATCACGGTCGTGTGCATGAGGCCTTATTCAATGGAGTCTCGCGCAACTTGATGAATAACTGACTTCGGCTCCTCGGAGCCCATACATTCTACTGTACAGAGACGAATCGCTGTACAGTATTACTCCCAAGTTTTGAACAAAGCGACTTCGGATGAAGCATCCAACACTCGCTGCCCTCGACACCAACAATGGCCTAAGGCTATTTTCACACTTGTGGCAGTGTGATCCGGAAGGCAGTTCTGTCGTCCGAACTGCCCGCCTAATCCGCCGATCTGGATGTGACTTCAAAGCATTTGAGAGGCGGATCTGTCTCACAAATGCATTGCAATAACGGATCAGTCTCTCCTCTTGTCATGCGGACAGACGGATCCGTCTTGTATCTTTTTTCACATTTTTACCGTCTGTGCATGCGCAGACCGGAAGGACGGAGCCGGATCCGGCATTCAGGCAAATCGTCAGGTTTTTTTTCGCCGGAGATAAAACCGTAGCATGCTACGGTTTTGTCTTTTGCCTGATCAGTCAAAATGACTGAACTAAAGACATCCTGAACGGATTAGGGTACTTTCACACTAGCGTTTTTTCTTTTCCGACGCAGAGTTCCATCCTAGGGGTAAAATCCGGAAAAGAACTGATCAGTTTTATCCCCATGCATTCTGAATGGAGAGCAATCCCTTCAGGATGCATCCAGTTCAGTCTTTTTTTACCGATCAGGCTTTTCAGAAAACCCTAGCATGTTGTATTTTTACCTCAAGCCAAAAATCCGGAACACTGACTGAACGCTGGATCTGGCATTTTTCCCATTGACTTGCAATAATGCCGGATCCGTTTTTTTCCAATGCATTTTTTTCATTGTGATCAGAATCCTGATCAGGATTCAAATGTAATCCGTTTTCACACGTTTTTCCGGATCCGGCAGGCAGTTCCGGCGACGGAATTGCCCGCCGGATTCAAACAACGCTAGTGTGAAAGTAGCCTAACTCTCCATTCAGAATGCATCGGGATATGCCTGATCAGTTCTTTTCCGGCATTGAGCCCTTTTGACGGACGCGCACATTACACCGCCCTGCTGATCTGTGAGGAGCAGCATTTACTGCTACAAGGGGACTCCCTGTACAATGCTTTAACCCCTTCCTGACCACCCAATGTAAATATACCTCGGTGGGTATTTAAATATGACGGCCGCTCGCGAGCACCATGGGTGCCGTTTTAACCCCTTAAGGACCCATGACATACATGTACTTCATGAGGTCTGCAGGAAGATCGGGGTGGAGTCGCTGCACCATGGCTGCTCTTACCAGCAGGCAGCCATGCCAGAAAAGAGCAGCATGGTGCCGATCCACCGCCCTGCACCTCCAAGCGCTGCGATTGGCCGATCAATGTGTCAGTCACATCGCCGCCAGGAAGCTGTCAGCAGCTGCGGGGAGGGTCAGGAAGAGGTCAGGGGACAGTGGCCGGTGCTGAACTGGTCACCTCCGAGGTGAGGCAGGGGACACCAGTGTTTTGGGTCCCCTGCCAGCGCTGCGATTGGCTGAAACACTCCAGCCAATGGCAGCGCTATAGCTGCACAGGAAGAGGCAGAACGTCCCTGCATGCAGCCATTCTATCTGGTGACTGCTTGCAGATCGGTACTGTGCTGCTGGGACCTGTGGTGCACCACCACTACGAATTTAACCCCTTTGCTGCTGAAAAGAACATTTGGAATACCTGCACAGCTTTTTCTTCATTTGCAGCCGTTCCAGATCCCTCAGTCCATGTCTCTTACCACATTTTTATTTATTTATTTTTTAACGGACACCATTTGGTCCGTGCACTTTTTTTTTACAATTTTCCAGCTCTGCATCATATTTTCTGCGTGCGAGCGAAGACCGCCAAGTGCTTTTCAGTGCATACCTGCCTGATCATCACCTGTCATCTGCACATTTGAGGGTTTTTTTCACATTTGTGTGTGAAAAAAATAACTGCAGTTAGTTTTAGTTAGAGAGAGATATAGATATATCTCTCTCTCAATTTCAGTTAGTGTCAGTTTAGATTTTTGCACGAGTGCACCATCTGCGTACGTGCATTTTGCAACCATTGAGCACCGATCAGTAGTGTCCATTACTGATTGCGTCTGCTCAGTTTGTACTGCAAGTTATTTTTGCAGATTTTTTTTATTTTATTTTTTACAACGTCTAAATTTTATTTCAAATTTATTACAAGCCCCTTCACGTGTGAAAACACTACATACACCCCCCCACACTAAATAAAGGTTTACACGTCGCACACCAATAAAATAAAAATGTCCCATTCATCCCAACGACTACTCAGCTGAAGATGCATACGCCATCCTTGCCTCCGATACCGAGTCTGCCAGTGAGGGAGAAGGATGCCACTTTCCTCTACCCCCTGATCATCATCATCCGCTGATGAGGGATCCTCTAGAAGGCGTCCCAGGGTAGCAGCGGAGGAGGCCCCCCAGAGTGAGCCCACATGGACCCCACCCCCTGACGATTATCAGCCCCAAATTCCTCAGTTTGTGGGCAACTCAGGAATTCTGATAGATTAGCTCAGTGAAGTCCGCACAGATTTTTTTCAAAATCTTCTTCTAAAGAAGCCAAACATTAGACAATATTGGAGTTCGGACATTTTCTACCCGACTCCAATTTACAGTCAGACCATGAACCGGAAGCAATTTAAATGGCAGCTAAAATCCATGTCTGCCAATTCAGGCCTGCAAAAACCATATTTTGCACCTTGCCTGTAGAGGCCTGCTGTGCGCCAATACAGCAGGCTATGAGCACATATGGGGTGTTCGCAAAATGGGGAACATATACTGGGGTGCATTTTCTCCTTTAACCCCTTGTGTAAGTGAAAAATTGGGGTCTGCTAGTAATTTTTCATTTTTGCAAATGTGTGCTTTGAAATCCTCTCTCTAGTATTTCTGCCTTCTGTGAGACCCCTGTTTGGTAAAAAGTACCCTTTCCACCACTTAAAATGTTCGTATGGGGGTGTAGTTTCTGGAATGGGGTAACTTTTGGGGGTTTCCACTTTAGGGCCACCTCTGGGTGTCTTCATATGCGACATAGCTCCCAATTACCATTCCAGCTAAGGCTACTTTCACACTAGCGTTCGGGCGGATCCGTTCTGAACGGATCCGCCCATAATAATGCAGACGGAGGCTCCGTTCAGAACGGATCCGTCTGCATTATATTAGCTAAAAAAAGCTAAGTGTGAAAATAGCCTGGGACGGATCCGTCCAGACTTTCAATGTAAAGTCAATGGGGGACGGATCCGCTTGAAGATTGAGCCACATTGTGGCATCTTCAAACGGATCCGTCCCCATTGACTTACATTGTAAGTCTGGACGGATCCGCACGCCTCCGCACGGCCAGGCGGACACCCGAACAGCTGCAAGCAGCGTTCAGCTGTCCGCCTGTCCGTGCGGAGGCGAGCGGAGCGGAGGCTGAACGCCGCCAGACTGATGCAGTCTGAGCGGATCCGCCTCCATTCAGACTGCATCAGGGCTGGACGGCTGCGTTCGGGTCCGCTCGTGAGCTCCTTCAAACGGAGCTCACGAACGGAAACCCGAACGCTAGTGTGAAAGCAGCCTAAGTCTTCTCTCAACCGCCATATGTGCTCCTTCCACTCTGAAGCCTGCTGTGCGCCCATACTTCAGTTTTGAGCACACATGGAGTAATTCTGTAAACTCCAGATTCAGGGTAATAGATTGAGTTTTATTTGGCTGTTAACCCTTGATGTTTTGCAGAAAAAGAAAGATTCAAATTTATAATCTGCTAAAAAAGTGACAATTTTCATTTAATTCTCGTGGGGCACCTAAAGGGTTAACAAAGTTTGTAAAATCAGTTTTGAATAGCTTGAGTGGTGTAGTTTCTAAAATGGGGCGATTTATGGGTGGTTTCTAATATGCAAGCCCCAGAAAGTGACTTAACTGAACCTGGAAAAAATAAAAAGTGGGTTTTGGAATTCTTAAAAATGATAGATTTGCTTCTAAACTAAGCCTTCTAAACGTCCCCAAAAAAGAAAATGGCATTTTTAAAATGAGCCAAACATGAAGAAGTAGACATATGGGGAATGTAAAGTAATAACAATTTTTTGGAGGTATTACTATTATAAAAGTAAAGAAATTGAAACTTGCCATTTTCCCGATTTTTTGTAAATTTGGTATTTTTATAAATAAATATTTTGACTCAATTTTACCGCTGTCATGAAGTACAATATGTGACGAAAAAAAAATCTCAGAATGGCCTGGATAAGTAAGTTTTTTTAAATATATTACCACAAAGTGACAGGCCAGATTTGCTAAAAATGGCCTGGGCAGGAAGGTGAAAAATGGCCCGGTCCTGAAGGGGTTAAGGATGGGTTCACATTGCGTTTTAACTCTCTACTGGGATTCTGAAAAGCACAGGCCATCACAGACAGAAAGGAAGACTCCACTTGACCCATTAACCACTACAGGTCCGCCACAAGCAGGATTGCATCTTTGCGGCAGCCCTGTAATTCCTCCTGGACGCGCCGACGCGTCATCTTGCAAGACACAAGATTTCCTGTGAATGCGCGCACACAGGATCGGCCGGTAAGCGAATGGATCTACAGCGTGCCAGCGGCGATCGTTCGCTGGCAGGCTGTAGATGCGATTTTTTTTTTTAATCCCTAAAAAGGTATATTAGACGCTGTTTTGATAACAGCGTCTAATATACCTGCTACCTGGTGGTCCCTTTTGCTTGGATCGACCACCAGAGGACACAGGCAGCTCTGTAAGTAGCACCAATCACCACACTACACCTCCCCCTGTCACTTATTAACCCCCTGATCACCCCATATAGACTCATTGATCACCCCCCCCCTGTAAGGCTCCATTCAGACGTCCGTATGCGTTTTGTGGATCCGATCCGTGGATCTGTAAAACACATACGGACATCTGAATAGAGCCTTACAGGGGGGGGGGGGGGTTAGGGTTAGGGTATTCGCTGAGGGGCATATTGAGTCCATGAAAGATTTAACTTTTTGTCCCAAGTTAGCGGAAAGGGAGAGTTTGCCCCCCCAAAAAAAAAAAAAAATCTATGAACTCGCCATGCCCCATTATTGAATACCTTGGTGTGTCTTCTTTCCAAAATGGGGCCACATGTGGGGTATTTATACTGCCCTGGCATTTTAGGGGCCCTAAAGCGTGAGAAGAAGTCTGGGATCCAAATGTCTAAAAATGCCCTCCTAAAAGGAATTTGGGCCCCTTTGCGCATCTTGGCTGCAAAAAAGTGTCACACATGTGGCATCGCCGTACTCAGGAGAAGTTGGGCAATGTGTTTTGGCGTGTCATTTTACATATACCCATGCTGGGTGAGAAATCTCTCTCTGACAACTTTGTATAAAAATATGGGAAAAGTTTACGTTTAGAGAGATAGACCACACATGGAGTACTGTGTACAGTTCTGGGCTCCTGTAAACAAAGCAGACAGAGCTGGAGAAGGTCCAGAGGAGGGCATCTAAAGTAACTGGAATGGGGCAACTACAGTACCCTGAAAGATTATCAAAATTAGGGTTATTCACTTTAGAAAAAAAGACAACTGAGGGGAGATCTAATATGTATAAATATATCAGGGGTCAGTACAGAGATCTCTCCCATCAGCTATTTATCCCCAGGACTGTGACGAGGGGACATCCTCTGCGTCTGGAGGAAAGGTTTGTACACAAACATAGAAAAGGATTCTTTACGGTAAGAGCAGTGAGACTCTGGAACTCTCTGCCTGAGGAGGTGGTGATGGTGAGTACAATAAAGGAATTCAAGAGGGGCCTGGATGTATTTCTGGAGTGTAATAATATTACAGGCTCTAGCTACTAGAGAGGGGCCGTTGATCCAGGGAGTTATTCTGCATGCCTGATTGGAGTCGGGAAGGAATTTTTTATTCCCCTGAAGTGAAGAAAATTGGCTTCTACCTCACAGGGTTTTTTTTATTTGCCTTCCTCTGGATCAACTTGCAGGATAACAGGCCGAACTGGATGGACAGATGTCTTTTTGGCCTTATGTACTATGTTACTATATTTCTCTTACATAGGTATATGTAAAAATACACATTGCCCAACTTCTCCTGAGTATGGCGATACCACATGTGTGACACTTTTTTGCAGCCTAGGTGGGCAAAGGGGCCCACATTCCAAAGAGCAACTTTAGGATTTCACAGGGCATTTTTTATTTTTTATTTTTTTTTTACACATTTTGATTTTAAACTACTTCTCACACATTAGGGCCCCTAAAATGCCAGGGCAGTATAACTACCCCACAAGTGACTCCATTTTGGAAAGAAGACACCCCAAGGTATTTCGTAATGGGCATAGTGAGTTCATGGAAGTTTTTATTTTTTGTCACAAGTTAGTGGAATATGAGACTATGTAAGAAAACTATGCCCATCAGCGAATACCTTAGGGTGTCTACTTTCTGAAATGGGGTCATTTGTGGGGGTTTTCTACTATCTGGGCATTGTAGAACCTCAGGAAACATGACAGGTGCTCAGAAAGTCAGAGCCGCTTCAAAAAGCGGAAATTCACATTTTTTTGTACCATAGTTTGTAAAAGCTATAGCTTTTACCCAAACCATTTTTTTTTTTTTTAAATCAGACATGTAGAACAATAAAATTTAGAGAAAAGTTATATAGAAATGTAGTCTTTTTAAAAAAAAAATTACAACTGAAAGTGAAAAATGTAATTTTTTTGCTAAAATTATGGTAAATAACAAAAAAAAAAAATTTAAAAATGTCAGCAGCAATAAAATACCACCAAATGAAAGCTCCATTAGTGAGAAGAAAAGGAGGTAAAATTCATTTGGGTGGTAAGTTGCATGACCGAGCAATAAACGGTGAAAGTAGTGTAGTGCAGAATTGTAAAAAGTGGTCTGGTCATTAAGGGTGTTTAAGCTAGGGGAGCTTAGGTGGTTAAAGAAATGCACCCATTACATTTGAATATGGCATAGCCCAAGACGGTGAGCCCCGCTGAGGGCCATGACACCATGTGGACCCGGCCTAAAAGTGCTGACCGTCGCTCAGGTCATAAGCAGCTGCAATGTTACAGAGCCTGCAGCACCTAAGGCCTCTATACACAGCAATATTCACAGACTGTCAGTAATTCAAGGCTTTGGGATAAGTGATTGTTTTCATTAGGCCCTGAGCATAGGTTATCTTCTGGAACAGAGAACAGACTACATCATGAACACCACATGAGCAACTTACTGACTTTCTTGCTCAGTGACTTTTGTTAAAAGGCCATGTACACACAAATAGTGATGGATTAATCTCAAAGCTTGGCTACATCAAGCCTTGTAGAATAGCCGGCATTGCCTACACTCTCACACCCCCCTAATAGTTATCCTCTATACTGTGGATAGGAGATACCATAACTGGAATACCCCTTTAATATTAAATCTTTTAGGATGACAGCAAGTTGTACAACCCCCTCAAAAAAATAAACAAAAATAAGCCAAATGCAGTCTATGACTGACTCTAGGTAAGGGGGTCACACTGCCACCCATACGACTAATCGCAATGAGATATACTGGGATCCTCATATTGTGCAACACGTACCCATGTAGAAGTAGTCTTTAATAAAAAAAAAGCAATGACATTTTTATTTCCCAAGAAGTAAACACCCTACCCTACAGACAGGCATCTGGTTAGTGGTTAGATTAGAGTACCGGTCTTGTCAGAGCAAATAACTGATGTACAGCCCAGTGTTTCAACTGATGGCACACTCCTGACAGTTGTATTTTTTCTTTGCCATTCTTCTAGTACCCAAAGCCAAACAAGTGGTGGGAAAACCCTTGTTAATAGCAAGAGCCAGGGCAACAGCAATTTTGAAATCGTGGATTGCTCCTCTTATCCAAGAGCCACCGTGCACTGGATCATTAAAGTGTCCAATGTTGATGATCCACACAGCAATATGAAATATATATATATGATATATCTATATATATTAGTTTGTGTCCGCCTGGCCGTGCAGAGCCAAACGGATCCGTCCTGATTTACAATGCAAGTCAATAGGGGACGGATCCATTTGACGTTGAATATGGTGCAATTGCAAACGGATCAGTCCCCCATTGACTTTCAATGTAAAGTCAGGAATCCCTATTATACCATTGGATCGGAGTTTTCTCTAATCCAATGGTATATTTTAACTTGAAGCGTCCCCATGGGAACGCCTCTATGTTAGAATATACCATCGGATTTGAGTTAGATCGTGAAAACTCAGATCCGACAGTATATTCTAACAGAGGCGTTCCCATAGTGATGGGGATGCTTCAAGTTAGAATATACTGCAAACTGTGTACATGACTGCCCCCTGCTGCCTGGCAGCATCCGATCTCTTACAGGGGGCTGTAATCTGCACAATTAACCCCTCAGGTGCCGCACCTGAGGGGTTAATTGTGCGTATCATAGCCCCCTGTAAGAGATCAGGGGCTGCCAGGCAGCAGACCCCCCCTCCACTGTATTAATTTCATTGGTGGCCAGTGTGCGGCCACCCCCCTCCCTCCTCCTCCTACTGATAAGTGACAAGTCTGTGTGGCGCATTGCTTAATTGTAGGCACAGAGCAGTGCTTCTGGAGGACGTCAGCAGATCTTGTTCTACCAGCATCACTAATTAGAAGGGATTGCTGACAGACAGTAGCACCTTCCAGAAACACTGACCTAGAGTAACTAACTACCCAAACTTCAGTTTGGTCTAGTGGATGTTCCATCAAGTTTCCCGAGTTAGAGATTAGAGATGCCCGGAACATAGCGGGCCCTGAAGTATATGTTATACTCCAAACAACGCAGCACTAAATGACGCAAAAGACTGAGAACCAGCAAGGACGAGGACGTTAGACTGGTAATACAATGAACCACACTCAAATTATCCGTCCAAAAACAGATGTGCCGATTAGCCAACCTGGAGCCCCAAAGCTCAACGATAATTGGAAAAATTTCCAATAGCGTTAGGTTTTTGCAAAAACCAGAAGAGGACAAATTGTCCAGCCAAGGCAAAGCGCACCAATCAAAGCCAAAAATCGCTCCAAAATCATAGGAGCCTGCTGCATCCGTATACAAGGAAAGCTCAGAATTGGTGCATTCGCCTGACAAGAAGCAAGTGTGTCCGTTGTAGGAGAAAAGGGGACGAGGGGAAGTAACACTGCGTGTGGCAAGGGGCAAGCGGCCGGAAAAAACCCACCCCATGGGCATTACCCTGCAAGCAAAAACATAAGCCTAGGAGGGATTTCACCTAAAGAAGGGCGGCCTTGTGGATAGCTAAAAAACCTTGGACTAACCGTAGCATTTCATCGGTAAGCAGAAAACCATGGCAACAGAATCAATTTCAATGCCTAAAAACGAGAGGCAAGTGACCGGCCCTCAGTTTTATCAAGAGCTATAGGAACCCCAAAACATTATCAAATATAGGAAGATATTCAATAAAAACTGGCAACCCTCCCCGTCCCCCGGGGAAATGAACAAGAAATAGTGGATAATGGAACGGGAACCTGTTTCGTATCTAACAGCCCACTCCAGGAAAGAACTGAACATCTCAAAGTAGTGACAAGATATCGAACAACCCATAGGAAGGCAAGTGTTGTAGACCATCCACACGGCACCCCAGCAAATGGTAGCAGTCCGGATGTACTGGGAGGAGGCGGATTCAGTATCAGATTTTACCATGAGGGCACCGCATCCAGCTTCCCTGACCAGGGAAACAGCCCTGTCAAAGGATACATAAGTGACCGAGGAGTCCTCAGGTGTGAAAGATGATGTCGAGCCGGAACTTACCCGGCTCCTTTTTAGGGACTACACCCAAAGGGGAAATACGGAGATTGCAGAAGGGGGGGGGGGGGGTATAGGTCTAACCAAGGTGCCATCCTGGTTACGGTCATTGGCGTCCTTATGCTCACCATGGGAGGGTTTAACGGGTTTTGTAATGGAGCGGGAACAACGGAAAGCCGCGTGTGGGCCTCCGCAGGTGGAACATTCATGTTTATATCTGCAAAGTGCAGCGCATTTGCAGTGTCCGTCATTAAATAGCCAACAAGACCCCAGAACCGGCGACCGCACCAAGAAAGGAGGGGGGGTCCTTGTAACACCATTAATCGAAGCCACACGTCGGTAGCCTTACCCCCCCCCCCCCATCCAATATCCGGTTGAAGAGCTAGATGACGACGAAATTCCTAGTCATAATCTCCACCAAGCGGAACCGCCATGGGCCTTGTAGGCACTGTAGTGTCCTGGTACAGAAACATCTCCGAACAGCGTTCCGGGTGACGCTGACCCATAATACATCCCAATACCGAGAAAGCTTGGAGCCAATTATTCATGGTTGTTGCAACTCGGGGACGCTGTTCAAAAGGCTTGTCCACCGGGCGACGCTCTTTGTCCACCGTATGTATCAACGTTAACCAAAGACCATATATCAACATACTGATTGTTCCAAATCCGTTCCCGAACCTCCTCCTCCAAATGGACTCCCAGCAAGCTAACTCCCACAAAAGATGGAATCCTTGCCTGAACTGGGGGGGGGGGGGGGGGGGGGGGAGGCAAAGCAGGGGAAGGCTGCAATTTATCAAGGATGGCTCTAAGGGCCCCAACGACCTCCGAACCTGTGGTACCCACCCCCCAAGCATCTGTGTAGGTAAACTCACCGGAAGGACGGGCGCAGCTGGAGCCGGATCTTGGCGAATCAGTGGAGACACCAGGCTGGAGGCCCTGGAAGGATGGGTAGGCTCCCGCCTCTTACCCGGCTCCTTCCAGGGCCTAATTTTCAATTTTAACCCATTATTTCCACTAACAAAGCAAGGGTTAACAGCCAAACAAGACTGTATCTTTATTGCCCTGACTCTGCCGTTTACAGAAACACCCAATATGTGGCCGTAAACTACTGTACGGCCACACAGCGGGGAGTAGAGTGAAAGGTGCGCCGTTTGGTTTTTGGAGGGCTGATTTTTATGGACCGGTTTATTTACACCGTGTCCTGTTTCAACCTCCCTCCATGAATTTGGCCCCAAAGTGATCGATGACCGGCCGCATCTTATACAGACGGTCATGGGCAGGATCACCTCGGGGGGGGGGCAGTTTGCAGAGACATGCTGCATTATCGGAATAATGCAGACATTTCCGGATGGCCTCAAACCGGGAGCGTGTCATGGCTGTACTGTAAAGTGGGGTCTGATATAGGACGTCCCCACTCCAGTACAGCCTGACACTGGGTTTCTTGACCAGGCCCATATGCAGCACGAGGCCCCAAAATGTCCTCATTTCGGCTGCACTGACCGGCGTCCAGCCATCGGGCCTGGCCAAAAAGGAGCCCGGGTGTTGAGCGACGAACTGTTGGGCGTACAGATTTGTCTACTTCACCATCAATCATATTCAGTGTAGCCCACTGTGGAAATCTGGATTCCTGATTGGCCTACAAAATCAGGAATAACGGCTTGTATCGCTGTGGGCTACATCAGACAAGTTCACCGGCAGGGTGCTCCGGTGGATTTAACTGGTGGGCCGGGAAACCAGTATGAGCCCCAGAGCTGCTCGTACTAGTGTGGGCCACAGGGTCCCTAACATGGCGATCCCCTTGCTCCGCCTGGCGGCGTCTCCACCACCTTGGGGGCTCATCATCGCTAGATGAGGACGCGGATGACAACACGCTCATCCTCACGCTCGTCCTCACTGGGACTCGGAGTCAGAGTCAAGCTGGGCGTATGCCTCCTTGGCCGAGAACATCCGGCGGGCCATAGGGGAGTGTGTGTCTGCGTGTGTGGAAATCTTTATTTGGAGTGCGTGTGTGGGGCACAGATATTCGCGACTTAACCCTAAAACTAACAGGGAAAGGGAAAAAAAAAAAAAAAAAAAAAAAAAATATTCAAAACCGCTGATCAACCGTCCGAAGTTGATCAGCGGTGGGGTGTGCGAAGCGTTAACAGTGGGCGGACACTAAGAGTGCCGGCCACAGTCAGCGTACACAAAAAAAAATAAAAAAAATTAGGGTGATGCAATAAACTGCAAGAACTAAACTTTCCCTTTTATTTTCCTGCCTAACCCAAACTTTCCCTATGCACCTGATGGTGGGTGCTGGTGGCACAGATCGGGTCCTGGGGGGCACAGATCGGGGTGTTGGCAGCAATAGTGGACACACGTGCAGGCAGCTCCCCTCTCCGGAACACAAAAGGAGGAGGAGAGGAGTGCCTGCCTCTTTTGAATATCGCTCCGGACCGCCCACAGACCAATCAGAAGCGATCCTGAGTGGTGATGTCACCATTACCAATCAGGATCGCTGGCTGCTCAATGATTTACGCCCTATGTCCCCAAGAGGTTAATGAACCCGGATGTCAAGTAAAAGGAACCATTCTCCCTAAGAAGACAGTAGAAGAAGATGGTGACTCCAACATGTCTAGATTAGATAAAATGTCAGGAAGAAACCCTTAATACTGATGCATATTGGGGAGGTTAATAAGGTCATGTGAACATATTCAGTATTTAGACTTAATATTGAAATTATTATGTGGTACAACAGTGCCATCTAGAGGCAGATGGACAATCGTACATTATTTCATAACTTGTTTTATATGGCATATCAAGGGTTAAGATTACATCATAGTAGTATTAACATACGTTACACCCTCCTCAGTTGATTGGGAGATCATAATCCAGGAGGAGGTAACGTAAGATATCAGGGAGGATAAGTATTGCTGGATAGGAACATGGATGGAGATCACAACCATCAGATCACAAGAAACAGGATCCTCATAAGAAAGAAAAGATCCATAAAGGATATCAAAAGAAACTTTATATTTTGACCACTAGAGAACTCCTGAGAACTGGTCCCATCCAAAACTCTGGTCCCAAACATCCTTGATTTGGTAACGTATATTATTTATTGCTTGTGATATTAACCACCTTCCGACCGCCTAACGCAGGGATGCGTCCTGCGGGCGGCCAGGTTATTCCTCCTGGACGCGTCATCTCGCAAGATTTCCTGTGAACTCGCGCTCACAGGATCGCAAGGTAAACTAGTTGATCTACAGCCTGCCAGCGGCGATCATTCGCTGGCAGGCTGTAGATGAGATTTTTTTTAACCCCAAAAAGGTATATTAGACGCTGTTTTGTTAACAGCATCTAATATACCTGGTGGTCCCTTTTGCTTGGATCGACCACCAGACGACACAGGCAGCTCTGTAAGTAGCACCAAACACCACTACACTACACCCCCCCCCCCCTGTCACTTATTAACCCCTGATCACCCGCTTGTCAGGCTCCATTCAGACATCCGTATGTGTTTTGCGGATCCGCGTACTCATTGGAATTTGGGCCCCTTTGCGCACCTAGGCTGCAAAAAAGTGTCACATGTGGCATCGCCGTACTCAGGAGAAGTAGGGCAATGTGTTTTGGGGTGTATTTTTACATATACCCATGCTGGGTGAGAGAAATATCTCTGTAAAATGACCACTTTTTTTTTTTTTTTTTTTTTTTATACAAAGAGAAAGTTGTCTTTTACAGAGATATTTCTCTTACCCAGCATGGGTATATGTAAAAATGCACCCTAAAACACATTGCCCAACTTCTCCCGAGTACGGCGATACCAGGTGTGACACTTCTTTGCAGCCAAGATGCGCAAAGGGGCCGAAAGTCCAATGAGTACCTTTAGGCTTTACAGGGTTGCTCACAATTTAGCCCCGCCCAAAATGCCAGAACAGTAAACACACCCCACAAATGACCCCATTTTTTTTTTGCCAGAATTTAGCAGAAATGGAAACTTTCTGAGAAAAAAAAAATAAAGTGTAATTTTCCGCTAACTTGTGAAACAAGATTTTTTAAATCATACATGAACTCACCATGCCCCTCCGCGAATACTTTGGGGTGTCTTCTTTCTAAAATGGGGTCATTTGGGGGGTATTTATACTATCCTGGCATTCTAGCACCTCAAGAAACATGACAGGTGCTCAGAAAGTCAGAGCTGCTTCAAAAAGCGGAAATTTACATTTTTTGCACCATAGTTTGTAAACGCTATAACTTTTGCGCAAACCAATAAATATACACTTATTGGATATTTTTTTATAAAAGACATGTAGCACAATAAATTCTGACACAAACTTGTATAGAAATGTTATATTTGAACTATTTTACCAGAAAATGTCATTTTTTTGCCAAAATTTCGGTCAATTTTGATTAATAAAAAAAAAAGAAAAAAAGTCTGCAGCAATGAAATACCACCAAATGAAAGCTCTATTAGTGAAAGAAAAGGAGGTAAAATTCATTTGGGTGGTAAGTTGCATGACCGAGCAATAAATGGTGAAAGTAGTGTAGTGCCGAAGTGTAAAAAGTGGTCTGGTCATTAAGGGGGTTTAAGCTAGGGGAGCTGAGGTGGTTGATAAGATATTCCTCTCGGCATATAGTCAGGAGTTCCCATACTGTGGGAAAGTATAGTGTTAAACACCTCCCTAAATGCTAGTTGTCCTCTTAGCAAAGATGCATATTGCTAATGGGAAATTAGACATTGTATGAGAAGAGGAAAAACTCTGGGAAATGATATTTCCATAGTCTGATTGCCGAGTGGGATATAATATCATATTAATGTCATTTATATTTTTGATTGTCATAGTCTGAGACAGAGTCAAGGGACAACATTTATTGTTCTTGTATTAATCTGTATTTTGTCATGTTATAACCTGTTGATAAACAGAAAATCCTGAGTTTCTCTTGATGCATTAATTATTGGTCTGCTTGATAAAGATATTTATATGTATTCATATGCAACGTTAAATAATTCTGTGCTGGTGAGAAAGTGAGTGGGTTACACCGCCATCTAGTGGTGGTTTGTTGGTACTGCGTCAATTTGTCTATCCATTTATCTCATGTCTGTTTTATATTGGATTTTTACTCATTTCTAAGTAAATTATTACATATATTTTGCATAATTGATTGCCCCTTTGTTTTCATTAATTGCATAAATTAAATTTAGAGTCTCAAGATAAAAGAAAAGGCGTTTATGTCCACCTAGTGGATTTCCTGACTGATTTCCATATTTTATATAAAAGATATACCTTGACAAGGGGGCCTGAGAGGGAACCGGAGGGGGTAGCATTACAGGGGCACCAGAGGCATGCTGGGCAGGAGGCTCCACAGCATCCTCAAACTGTCCATTAGAGCTTGGCTCAGTCAAAGAGACAGCAGGCACAGAAAGAGGAGACAACTCCACACCAGGAGATAAAGGAGGGGGCAGAGGGGTGGATGGCCACTCAGATTCTGAGGAAAAGCTGGCCTGGGCGCCCATAATCGCAGTAGAAGCGCTCTCCTGCACACACAAGGCAGGAAGCGTGCAGAAACCTGGAGTAGGAGGAAGGGCCAACACACATGGCTGCAATGGGCGTTCCACCGATGCAGGGAGACCACAGAAGCAGCGCGCATCGGTACAGCAGGAGCTGGGGGGCTATGGCCTAAACTAGTGGGGGAAGGTGGGGGCGCCGATAAGAGCACCGGCGCAACCCAGGAGCTGGAAACCAAGCAGCAGAGCTCAGTGGAGCCATAGGGAGCATCAGCAAGAGGCGGGATGGCAGGCACATTCAGGAGCGAACACAACCAGCCACCCCCCCTCCACCTGAATTCTCACCAGGAGAGCCTCCATTAACGGGTCACCCGCGGACATCGTGCCAGGTAAGTGCCACCGCGCTGCACAACTGCTGGCCGGATGTAAAAAGTAAGAGATGGGGCGGCACCAAGGGGCTAAATACTGGATGGGAGGTGCCCATACAGCCCAGAAATGAAAGGCAAGTGGAAGCACATAGTGCTTTTAACCCCTGTATTGCCTACCTGTAATTACCATACAAGAGGGGGAAAGAAGGGAGGGGGCTAACCTGAATATCAACACCGAGGGGGGGGGGGGGGGGGGGGTCACAACAGTCCCCGCTTCCCCTCCTTAAATCAGTCAGGGGACCCACAATCTCTCCTGTTTGCAGCAGTGCATACATATTTCATGTTTGTATGGTCACATACAAGGTTTGATGTGCCAACCACTTTCATAAAGACATGCCCGTATTACTGGTGTAGTCTAAGCAGGCACCTTAGTAACCTGGCAACCCATTAAAACTTCTTAAGACTTCAGTAAGGCGCCAAAACACGTGCAGAATACTAACCAGCCACTCAGACTAGATGTCTGCAATTATCACCACTCATGTGGTTTCACTGTAGACTGTCGTCCCCACAAAATCAGACGGCCATCAGCAAAAGACGGCTGTAATGTGTCTGTTTGCTGCAGTTAATGACATTCTTAAAAGGGACACTAGTCAAACAAAGCCATCCCTCATGCCTGGAATTTATCTTCATGTATACCACGCCTGACATTTAGGCTAGGTCTACACAACGACATTTGTTGCGCGACAAAAAGTCGCGCGACAAATAGGGTGCAACATTTGTCGCGCGACATTTTGTTGCACTAATGTCGCGCGACAATTTTTAGAATGGCAGTCTATGGTGTCGCACTGCAACATGCGACATGCTGCGACTGCGACGCGACAGTCGCAGAAAAATCCATCTCGGATGGATTTTCTGCGACTGTCGCGTCGCAGTCGCAGCATGTCGCATGATGCAGTGCGACACCATAGACTGCCATGATAAAAATTGTCGCGCGACATTAGTGCAACAAAATGTCGCGCGACAAATGTCGTCGTGTAGACCTAGCCTTAAAGTGTGACTGCTGTGACAACCGGGGCCGTCTTTAATATTGATTGGACCCTGGGCAAGAATTTACTTGGGCCCCCTGGATCCCGCCTTCACACACCCTAGCATGCAATCACGCCCTCCACCACAACACACAGTGAATGGGTCCGCGGCGGCTCGGATGCGGACCCAAACAATGGCCGTGTGCATGAGGCCTAAGCACATGCAGTCTCTGGAGTGGTCCACACCACACCCCTGCCTTGCAGTCTCACAGGAGTACAGGACCAGTATCTGCACACGTCTGTATGGCATAATTGGGATGGACATCACACATGACATGACGCAGGTCTTTACCAGGCTGCAGGCCAGCAGACACATTATTATTGCCACATGTGTCACATGCCACTAATGACTGTTCAGACAGTTCCACTTCCTTCAGAAAAGCGAGCCTGCCGTGCACTCCAGCGACTTACAGATAGAGGCAGTGGCGTTGCTATGGCCGGTGTCACCCTTTGCTCAGGGGGCCCCTCATGGTGTGGTGATTTTTACTAAGGAATATAGTTTAACCGTTTGTCCAAAGTAGAAAAAAAAAAAAAAGAAGTCACTAAGTCAGCTCCAATCAGATATCTGCACATCGACCTAGAGTCTTGGTCTACGTGCAGATATCTGATCGGAGCCGACTTCTTATTTTCTCTTTTGCACATAAATGGTTAAACTATATTCCTTAGTGAAAATGACCAGTCCAGTCCACACCATGAGGGCCCCCTGAGCAAAGATTAGTAAATGTGGCCGGTGGTGGCCCCAGTTCAGCAGCAGACAGAGAGAACCCAACCCCTTATGTCTCCTGGGGCCATCTGTCTCTATAATAATCCCCCACTAATTTATGAATGGATCTTGGGTTAATTATTAAATTCGGTGACCTGACCGATCAAAATTTCTAATAAGGCTACTTTCACACTTGCGTTCAGAGCGGAGCCGTCTCAGACGGATCCGCTCATATAATGCAGACGGTGGCTCCGTTCAGTACGGATCCGTCTGCATTATATTATTAAAATATTTCTAAGTGTGAAAATAGCCTTTACTTTCAATGTAAAGTCAATGGGGGACGGATCCATTTGAAGATTGAGTCATAGTGTGTCATCTACAAACGGATCCGTCCCCATTGACTTACATTGTAAGTCTGGACGGATCCGCACGGCCAGGCGGACACCCGAACGCTGCAAGCAGCGTTCAAGTGTCCGCCTGCTGAGCGGAGCAGAGGCTGAACGCTGCCAGACTGATGCATTCTGAGCGGATCCGCGTCCACTCAGAATGCATTAGTACTGGACAGAAGCGTTCGGGTCCGCTTGTGAGCCCCTTCAAACGGAACTCACAAGCGGACACCCGAACGCTAGTGTGAAAGTAGCCTAAAAAATAAAGTCAATATGCGTGTTTTTTGCTTTACCTGCCTCCTCCCCTCCTGGCGCGGCAGTGGCAGGTCTGGCTGTGTAAGGTACTTAGGTGAGTGAGTCACTGGTGGTCAGGTCACATGAGGCCATGACTCACCACCCAATCCCTTTAGCTCCGGACCGGAGGCAGAGACTTAGTCTCTGCTGCTGGCTGCTCCGCCGTGGCGCCACTCACCAGGCTGCGGTGAGTCACACACCCCCTTATACCACGTGACGGCGACGCACTTGCTAAGCAGCACTTGTAAGTTGTTCTGAAGACTGCTGCTGCATAGTGAATAGGAGTCAAGTTGGGACTCAGGAAACGGAGCTCCCTTGGGCCCAGGGCAGCTGCTCCTTTTGCCCTGCGGCAAAGACGGCCCTAGTGACAACTCAGGGTCATTAAGCTCTCCAGGATCGCCATCTTGTTACCTCAGACGGTTGGCACAGCTCAAGAAGCCACTCCAACACTGCAGGTTTGGGTGCAAACTGGCCACAACCAGCTTTGTGGTCACTTTTACAGCAGGCCAAACAAACCATAAACACAAACCCTCAGCCATCTGGCCACTGACTACACAGTATTTCCCCCTCTCGATCAGGATCTGGGCCTACCACCCAGCTCCACAAAACACAACCCAGTGCTTACCCTACCCAGGGTTGGAGGGTCCCGGCTCCCACAGGTCTCAGCGCAGCCTGTTTCTTCCCCTGACTGAGGCGTTCAGCCCACATTTTCCTGAGCTCCTCAGCTGGCTGCTAATTGCCCTTCATTACCAGCCTGGCTGCTGCACACAGAGGGAAATACACTATTTTAATGGCCCTCACATGGCTGCTCCACTGCCACATACCCCCCTCCCCTGATAAAGGGCTCATTCAGACGGCCGTATGCTGTCCGCAAAAATGCGGAACCGTTTTTTTGCGGATTAGATGCTGTCCCATTCAGTTCTATAGGGGCCCTTTTCTTCCATTGCACTGCTCAGCAAAAAATGAAACATGTCCTATACTTGTCAGTGAAAATCAGGACATGGCCCTATTATCTGTCTATGGATCAGAAAAAAACGGAATGCAATCCGTTTTTTTGCAGACATGCTGAACTGTCCACAAAAAAACGGATCCGCATTTTTGCGGACAGCATACGACCGTCTGAATGAGCCCAAAGGCCGTTGGACTTTTTTACATTACATAAACCCCCTCCAGGGTCAAAGGTCCTACGGTTGGAAACATCTGGGGTCACCTCAGCAGTAGGCCTACCATGTATATCACCTTCTATGAGCATCTCCTCCACATGAGGCTGTTGACCATTCTCTCTGGAAAGTCTGTCATCCATATTCTTAACATCATTATCACACAGCTCATCACCCTGGGCTTAGGCCTCTTTCCCACGAGTGTGTGCGCGCCCCGTGGTCATGCTGCGGCCCGCAAAATGCAGGCCGCAATGCACGAGCACAGTCCGTGGGGCAGCCGCAGCGGATCGCGGACCCATTCACTTTAATGGGTCCGCGATCTGGCCGTTCCGCAAAAAGATAGGACATGTTCTATCCTTTTGCGGAACGGAAGTACGGGACAAAACCCCACGGAAGCACTCCGTAGTGGTTCCGTTCCGCAACATTCCGCATCTCCCGATTTGCGGACCCAATGACGTGAATGGGTCCGCATCCGTGATGCGGAATGCCCACGGAACGGCACCCATGTATTTCTGACCTGCAAATGCGGTCCGCAATATGGCAACGGGGCGCACGCGCCCGTGGAAAAGGAAGTGCTACTTCAGCAATTGCAAACAGACATTCAGTAGTTAACTCTTTGACCACTGACATTGCTGCGCCTCCGTCCTCACCTGGCTCTTTACCCTCAGAAGGACTCACCCTGAGCTCTGATACCTGAGGGTCATCACATACAAGCTCATATGTTGGGGCATCCATCACAGCATGCACCACATCACTCTTCATAACCTCATCTTCGTTGTAACCACAGGCAACCTGGTCTACACCGCGTGTAACATCAGGGACCGGGACACACATTACATCTGCACCCACAGGACCAATCTTGCCATCCCGTTCAGTGAGCTCGGCTGGGGTCTCAGCTTCTACATTCCACTACCGACCTGCAGGGGGCAGCATTTCTACTGAACACACTTCTCTACCATAGACCTCAGCGAACAACACCACATCGTTCAGCGTGCAGGCGTACTGATTATATCATCCGGGCTCTTCTCAGCACTGACTCCTGCTGCACACACAGTCACTTTATCAGCGGCCTCCAACGAGGTCCCTCCATGATCCACCACTGGTTCTGTACACGCTTCCAGCATACAGTCACTACCAGATGTTTCCTCTTCCCACATCAAGCTCACAGACTCGACACTCATCTCGTCAGGTACAACTGACTCCTGGTTGCCACTAGCAACCACCTCAGTTTCACAGGAAATTGACATGGCAGCCTGACTCTCGGAGCTGCTATCAGTCACAGCACATATATCACGTCACACTCTTGTCATTATCAGCCCTGACCTCTAGGGGCACACCTGAGCTAATCCCCACATTTCCTCAGTAACCACATCTTTACCAGCAGGGGGAGCTTCTTCCCCAACCACTGCCTGCAAAGAAAAAGGGTTGCCGCCATCATCACACATTTCACACAAATCCACATTGTTATTAAGGATTTCAGATAACTTGGCATATTCACTTTGCACCTTATCGGCACTATTGTCTCCAATGGTCACTTCACTTAAAGGAATAGGTACCAGCTTTACAGGAGTTTCGTCTCTCTGGCTGCAGAAGTGTTTCCACTTCCCCTCTGACACAATCTGCCACAATAGAAAACTGATCCGTCCCCCATTGACTTTCAATGGAGTTAGGCTACATGCACACGGCAGTGGTTTTTTGAGGCCTCCGTTCCGTTTTTTTTTTTTTTTTTGCGGATCGGAAGGTTTCCCATTCATTTCTAGGGATCCGTTAAAAATGCGGTGGACTCATCCATTTCCTGTCCGCGTCCGCTGTCTGTGTTTCCCGTCCGCAAAAAAAGTATTGCATGTCCTATTCTTGTTGGCAATAAACGTTTTGCGGACCCATTGAAGTCAATGGGTCTGAAAAAAAATGCGGCTGATCAACGGAAGCCATCCGTATGTCATCCGCATCTGTTGTTTATTTTTTGCGGATGGTTGCTGGGAAACCTGTATATATTAAATTTCAAGAATTACAGCCTTCAGGTTTTTTTGCGGACCGCAAAAAAAACCTGAGGACACACGGAAACAGAACCTACAAAATTTGTGGACAAACGGAATGGATGTGGATGTAAAAAAAACAGGAACACGGATCTGCTATTTGCGGACCGCAAAAAACTACTGTCGTGAGCATGTAGCCTTAATGACATAGAAACATAGAATGTGTCGGCAGATAAGAACCATTTGGCCCATCTAGTCTGCCCAATATACTGAATACTATGAATAGTCCCTGGCCCTATCTTATATGAAGGATGGCCTTATGCCTATCCCATGCATGCTTAAACTCCTCCACTGTATTTGCAGCTGCCACTTCTGCAGGAAGGCTATTCCATGCATCCACTACTCTCTCAGTAAAGTAATACTTCCTGATATTACTTTTAAACCTTTGCCCCTCTAATTTAAAACTATGTCCTCTTGTAGCAGTTTTTCTTCTTTTAAATATTCTTTCCTCTTTTACCTTGTTGATTCCCTTTATGTATTTAAAAGTTTCTATCATATCCCCTCTGACTCGTCTTTCTTCCAAGCTATACATGTTAAGGTCCTTTAATCTTTCCTGGTAAGTTTTATCCTGCAATCCATGTACTAGTTTAGTACTCTTCTCTGAACTCTCTCCAAAGTATCAATACCCTTCTGGAGATATGGTCTCCAGTACTGAGCACAATACTCCAAATGAGGTCTCACTAGTGCTCTGTAGAGCGGCATGAGCGCCTCCCTCTGTCTACTAGTAATGCCTCTCCCTATACACCCAAGCATTCTGCTAGCATTTCCTGCTGCTCTATGACATTGTCTGCCTACCTTTAAGTCTTCTGAAATAATGACCCCTAAATCCCTTTCCTCAGATACTGAGGTTAGGACTGTATCACAGATTGTATATCCTGCTCTTGGGTTTTTACGCCCCAGGTGCATTATCTTGCACATATCAACATTATATTTTAGTTGCCAGATTTTTGACCATTCCTCTAGTTTTCCTAAGTCCTTTTCCATTTGGTGTATCCCTCCAGGAACATCAACCCTGTTACAAATCTTTGTGTCATCACCAAAAAGACACACCTTACCATCGAGGCCTTCTGCAATTTCGCTGATAAAGATAATAAACAATATGGGTCCCAGAACAGATCCCTGAGGTACCCCACTGGTAACAAGACCATGGTCTGAATATACTCCATTGACTACAACCCTCTGTTGTCTGTCCCTCAGCCACTGCCTAATCCAGTGTGTAACCGATAAGCACAGTTGCCTAGCTCACAACAGTGTTGACTATCTCACATTTCTAAAAATAAATGAGGCCTGGATCTCGGAGGAATTCAACACATGTGACCAGTAGACCATGTTTGATTCAAATTCCTCATGACAGCCCACAAATATCCGCCACCTCCCATAACAATTCATGGTCCCTGTCTTAGGTAAATATAGCGGCAT
This sequence comes from Bufo gargarizans, assembly GCF_014858855.1. Taxonomy (NCBI): domain Eukaryota; kingdom Metazoa; phylum Chordata; class Amphibia; order Anura; family Bufonidae; genus Bufo; species Bufo gargarizans. The sequence continues at coordinate 166,723,777 of NC_058088.1, read as the reverse complement.
AAAAGGCCTTTTATGTCCGTTGAATGCCTAATTTTCGGGGCCTGTAGTGGCCGACAATTACTTCCTTATCCTGTGAATGCCTAATGTACCTCCAGCCACAGAATACAAAGTTTTTTGCTGTCAGGTGAACTCCTATTAGCAAATTTTTTTTAGACCTGTAGTGGCCGACACTTACTTCTGTATCCGGTGACCGCTTAAAGATGTGGCCGGATTAGAGGTGGAGCCTTAAGGGGAGGCCGCCATGACGGAGGGTCGGGTTCAGGAGGACCCCTCTTTTTTTCGGGGGGGGGGGGGTTGTCCCCCCCCTTTCTTTCTTCTTCTTTCCCCCTGGGCGTGAAGTTGGTGGGAGGAGCAGGGATTGGTCAGGCAGAAGGTGGGGTTAGGGGTTGAATAGGGTACGTTGGGGGGAGAAAGGGGCCATTTTATAAAAATCGGGAAAGTGTGCAGCGCGATATGAAGCTGGAGGAAGCTATCAAGCGCTTGAGAGCGGAGGCAGAGGTGCGGGGCCCTGGCTGGGTTCAGGAACAATTACAGCAGTTGTGGTCCCCAGGGTGGGAGGAATCCAGCAGACCGGCGGAGCCCGCGAGGTGGTCTGGCGCGGTCACCTCGTGCTACTTACGGATGCGGCACAGGATCCGGACCAGGTAAAGCGGGCACCTTCCCTTGTTCAGGGGAAGGGGGGGCCCCCCAGCACGGCCAAGTGATCGGGATGAACGGGGCTGCTGCTATCCAAGGGGAGCCGGGCAGCAGGCCTCCATCGCCAGCATCAGGAGGGAAGTCTGGAAGAAGCTCCGTCCCCTCGGAAGACCTCGTGGTGGAGAGCAGCCATAACATTCCTGGCTGGAGTGCAGCCAGGGAACAGAGAACAGTACAGTCTTGGATGGCGCAAGGGGCGTCACCGCTGAGGACCGGACGCCTGGATCCAGAACCTTCGGTTGATGGGAACACAGCACCCTGGCAGCCAGGTGAGTGCACATGGGGACCCTTAGCACAGTTACGGGCAGCTAACGGCAGAGGTGAGGGATCCCAGAGGGAGTTAGGGAGAGGCGTAGGGCAGTTGTTGGGGGGTTTAGTGTGTTTGTTAGCGGCTTGGGGTATGGGGGCGCATCCCCGTTGCCGGCTTGGAAGGTGGCGGGAGACCCAAGGAGGTCCAATCTGGCATGAGGGGGTGACCAAGGGCTGGCTAGTTCAGGTCTGTTGGTGCAGACGCAGGTAGAGGGAGCAGCGGAAGGTGATGCGGGACGGTTAGAAGACCGGGCAAAAGGGGAAGTATACGTGTGTTTTGAGGGCCCGCTGGGGGTTCATTTGAAACAAGACGTTAAGGACAGCATATGGAAAGGGGAGTATGTGGAGATATTTTCCCTACTTCCGCTGGATAGATTTAACTTGGATAGGACACAGAAGGAGGAGGGGAAAAAGGAGGAGGAGGAAAAACGGAGGTATCGTATGATACCGAGAACTTTTCAGAACTGGCTACAGGCGTTTGTGATTTTGGCTAGTGTGATTGGGGAGAGAGCTCCGGAAAGCTGCTCGGCCCTGTTTTGCTATTTGGACGTGATCGGAGAGGCGTATCGGGTTTATGGTGGGGTAGCATGGCTGCGATACGACGAGCAGTGGTTGAAGGTGACGGCGCATGTACGGCTCGGGCAGTCCTTTCGCAGGGAATTCGGGGGCGGGACTCAATCTTCAGGATTGGTCGCATCGGCGAAGGGTTTGTGTTTTTCCTTCAACGACGGGAACTGCAGACTTGGCGCCAAGTGCAAGTTTAAGCACAATTGTTCCAATTGCGGGGGATCCCATGGAGCGTCGCAGTGTTTCAAAGGCGGTAAGCAAAGAGAAGGCAATGGTAATTCAAAAGGGGGAAATGCCGGTCAATTTGGAAAGGATGGAGCCCTTTCTAAGTAGATATCCGAACAGGACAGCGGCGGTTTTGTTGCAGGACGGGTTTTCTCAGGGTCTTCAAATTCTGTTTATACCAGGGGTTTTTGTTAGAAAGGAACTTATGGTCGGCTAGGGAACATCCGGATGTAGTGGCGGAGAAACTTAGGAAGGAGGTAGGTCTGGGCAGGATGGTGGGTCCGTTCGCTTTTAAGCCGTTTGAGAATTTGCGCGTGTCTCCTCTGGGGGTGGTTCCCAAAAATGAGGTGAATAAGTTTCGGCTTATTCACCATCTGTCCTTCCCTAAAGGTTCGTCGGTCAATGATGGTATTGATCCGGCCCTATGTTCGGTGGTATATACATCATTTGACGCGGCGGTGGCATGGGTGAAGAAGTTGGGTAGGGGGGCGTTATAGGCGAAGACGGACATTGAGGCGGCGTTTAGGTTGCTGCCGGTACATCTGGATTGTTTACACCTGTTGGGCTGTTTTTGGGACATTTATTTTTTGTTGACTGTTGTTTGCCAATGGGGTGTTCGCTGTCATGCGCGAAACATTCAGTTTATTTTTAGAGTGGGTGGTGGCTAATTCGGCTGGGTGAGATTCCATCATCCAATACCTAGACGATTTTTAGCAGACGGTTAGCTGGGGCAACGGCAGGCGTGACTTCTCCACATTACATTCACTTGGGGATGGAGTTTGCGAACGGACTTGCAGGTTTGGAGTTCATTTTTGGAGCGGTACAACGGTCGCTTGCTGTTTATGGATGATGTGGTGAATGCATTTGATTGGGAATTGTTTACGGACGCTGCGGGGAGTGGGGGTTTTGGGGCTTATTGGGGAGGCCAGTAGTGTGCAGGGAGTTGGCAGTCAGGTTGGGCCGAGGAAAGGATGGTTGCGGAACCTGGCTTTGCTGGAACTTTTTCCTATTGTCTTGGCGGTTTTGTTGTGGGGGAGGATTTTCGGGATAAGAAGGTGCGGTTCCACTGTGACAATTTAGGGGTGGTGCAGGAGATAAATGGGCTATCGGCATCATCGCCGTTGGTAGTGCGGTTGCTTCAGCGATTGGTGTTAGAGTGTTTTGCACTGAATGCTTGGGTGGTGGTGGTGCATGTACCAGGTGTGAATAACGAAATCGCTGACGCTCTTTCTCATTCACAGTGGGATTGGTTCCGGCAGCTGGCCCCGCAAGCGGAAGAGGTAGGGAAGGAGTGTCCGAGCGGGTTGTGGGAGGTTCTGGAGGAACGATAGCAAGGCTAGTACATGCTTCCTTGGCGCCCAGTACATGGGCAACATATCTAGCAGCATGGAAATGTTGGGAGGAGTGGTGTAGTAGTTTGGGAGGTGGGATTGAGGTCGGGGAGGTGTCTTTACTGTCTTTTTTGGGGCATTGCAACCATGAAGGCTGTTCGGTGGCGAAGATTAACCGGTACATGGCAGGGTTGGCATTTGGTGAAGATGAGTGACGTTATCAAATCCTTTTTAGTCACCAGAGATTTGAAGGATTGGCGGTGGTTGGGGGCGAGGGTGGATGGTAGGCGTCCGGTTTCATTTGAGTTGCTGTTAAAGCTGGAGGAACAGTTACGGGGGGTTTGTGGTTCAGAAGGGGAGAGGCGGTTGTTTAAGTTGGCCTTCTCGTTGGCTTTTTTCGGGGCTTTGCGGTTGGGGGAATTTTTTGTCCGATGACCCGGCGGGTGGGAGGTTTGCTTAGATCGGACGTAGAGTTGGGTCAGGATCGGGTAGAATTTGTTATTCGGCGGTCGAAAACAGATGTGGAAGGGAGAGGGAAGAGGGTGGTCTTGTTCAGTGTACCGGGCTGTTCAATGTGCCCGGTTCGTTGTGTGCGGGATTATGAGTCAGTTGAGTTAAGGGGTCGTCCGTTATTAGTGCATGTGATGGCTCCTTTTTGTCACGGTTTCAATTCACAGCTGTTTTTGACAGATGTCTGGTGAGGTTGGGTTTAAAAGAGGAGGGGTATTTCAGCCACTCCTTTCGGATAGGAGCGGCCACCGAGGCGGCTCGGTGGGGTTTAGGGGACGAGGTAATAAAAAGAATAGGTCGCTGGGAGTTGGTCCGTTTTAGGTTTTATGTCCGGATCAATCGTTTGTAACTAAAAGGGTCGTGGGGGCTGCATTCGTATGTTTTCTGGGGAGCCGCCCGGGCAGCAGTTCGGCCGGACGGCAAGCAACTTGGTTTCCCGCGGTCAGAGGCGGTGGTAAGGTGGATAGGGCGAAGGGGTATGGTATGGAGTGGGGTGCTGCCGGAGGTACACCGATTTGTCAGGTTGGATAGAGCGCCGGATATTTTGGTGCTGCATGTGGGCGGCAACGACTTGGCGGCACGGCCTTTGCAGGAGATCTTGGGTGATATGAAATTTGATTTGAGATTTGGGGCTTCAAGGACCTCCACTTTGCAAGGAATCGGTTATATATAAATATATATATATACAGACGTGGACAAAATTGTTGGTACCCTTTGGTCAATGAAAGAAAAAGTCACAATGGTCACAGAAATAACTTTAATCTGACAAAAGTAATAATAAATTAAAATTCTATAAATGTTAACCAATGAAAGTCAGACATTGTTTTTCAACCATGCTTCAACAGAATTATGTAAAAAAATAAACTCATGAAACAGGCATGGACAAAAATGATGGTACCCCTAACTTAATATTTTGTTGCGCAACCTTTTGAGGCAATCACTGCAATCAAACGCTTCCTGTAACTGTCAATGAGACATCTGCACCTCTCAGCAGGTATTTTGGCCCACTCCTCATGAGCAAACTGCTCCAGTTGTGTCCGGTTTGAAGGGTGCCTTTTCCAGACTGCATGTTTCAGCTCCTTCCAAAGATGCTCAATAGGATTGAGGTCAGGGCTCATAGAAGGCCACTTTAGAATAGTCCAATTTTTTCCTCTTAGCCATTCTTGGGTGTTTTTAGCGGTGTGTTTTGGGTCATTGTCCTGTTGCAAGACCCATGACCTGCGACTGAGACCAAGCTTTCTGACACTGGCTAGTACATTTCTCTCTAGAATTCCTTGATAGTCTTGAGATTTCATTGTACCCTGCACAGATTCAAGACACCCTGTGCCAGACGCAGCAAAGCAGCCCCAGAACATAACAGAGCCTCCTCCATGTTTCACAGTAGGGACAGTGTTCTTTTCTTGATATGCTTCATTTTTTCGTCTGTGAACATACAGCTGATGTGCCTTGGCAAAAACTTCGATTTTTGTCTCATCTGTCCACAGGACATTCTCCCAGAAGCTTTGTGGCTTGTCAACATGTAGTTTGGCATATTCCAGTCTTGCTTTTTTATGATTCGTTTTCAACAATGGTGTCCTCCTTGGTCGTCTCCCATGTAGTCCACTTTGGCTCAAACAACGACGGATGGTGCGATCTGACACTGATGTTCCTTGAGCATGAAGTTCACCTTGAATCTCTTTAGAAGTCTTTCTAGGCTCTTTTGTTACCATTCGGATTATCCGTCTCTTAGATTTGTCATCAATTTTCCTCCTGCGGCCACGTCCAGGGAGGTTGGCTACAGTCCCATGGATCTTAAACTTATGAATAATATGTGCAACTGTACTCACAGGAACATCTAGTTGCTTGGAGATGGTCTTATAGCCTTTACCTTTAACATGCTTGTCTATAATTTTCTTTCTGATCTCTTGAGACAGCTCTTTCCTTTGCTTCCTCTGGTCCATGTCGAGTGTGGTACACACCATATCACCAAACAACACAGTGATTACCTGGAGCCATATATATAGGCCCAATGGCTGATTACAAGGTTGTAGACACCTGTGATGCTAATTAGTGGACACACCTTGAATTAACATGTCCCTTTGGTCACATTATGTTCTGTGTTTTCTAGGGGTACCATCATTTTTGTCCATGCCTGTTTCATGAGTTTATTTTTTTACATAATTCTGTTGAAGCATGGTTGAAAAACAATGTCTGACTTTCATTGGTTAACATTTATAGAATTTTAATTTATTATTACTTTTGTCAGATTAAAGTTATTTCTGTGACCATTGTGACTTTTTCTTTCATTGACCAAAGGGTACCAACAATTTTGTCCACGTCTGTATATATATATATATATATATATATATTGTGATTTACTGTTATATATATTTATGTTGCATGTTGTATTGTTTAATAAAAGGCTGCTGTGGCCAATCAATTCCAGCCTGGTGTCTGCGTGGTCTGGAAGAGAAGGGTGAGGGTAAGTTGCTGGGGTCCACGGGGGGAGTGAAGTTTAATGTAGGAAATTTGGGTCGGGAGGTCGAACAGGAGGTAACCCGTACCCCTGTCAAGATGTGGCCGGACTAGTGGTGGATCCTAAAGGGGAGGCCGCCATGATGGGGGGTCGGGTTCAGGAGGACCCCCCTTTGTTTCGGCGGGGTTGTCTCCCCCCCCCTTTCTTCTTTCCCCCTGGGCGGGGAGTTGGTGGAGGAGGCTGGAGTTGGTGGGGGGAGCAGGGATTGGTCAGGCGGAAAGTGGGGGGTGGGGTTAAGGGGTTAAATAGGGTACGTTGGGGGGAGAAAGGGGCCATTTTATAAAAATCGGGAAAGTGTCCCGCCTGCCCGTTATTGGTACGAGGCAAATTTTTGTTTATGGTCATGGGTGTAGTTAAGGGAAGTGGGTGGAAAAGTCGGAGTTAAGATGGCTTGAGGGTTCAATTGTCACGGCGGCTGCTGCGGGGGGAGGTCCTTGAAGTCGGTGTTGTTCTATGGTTATGAGGATGGGAGGGCTCCGCGGTGGGGCTGAACTCCCAGTTTGGGCCGAAGTGTTGGGGGCCCATTCAGTGGTGCTTCCAAGCTGGTGGGAACGGCTGGGAGCAAGGTGGCACCCCAGCGGGGTAAATTTTGGGGCTTCAAGGACCTTCCCTTTGCAAGGAATCGGTTATATATATATATATATATATATATATATATAGTGATTTACTGTTATATATATTTATCTTACATGTTGTATTGTTTAATAAAAGGCTGCTGTGGCGAATCAATTCCAGCCTGGTGTCTGCCTGGTTCTTAAGGTAAAAGTCTGGAAGAGAAGGGTGGAGGTAAGTTGCTGGGGTCCACTGGGGGAGTGAAGTTTAATGTAGGAAATTTGGGTCGGGAGGTTGAACAGGAGGTAACCCGTACCCCCATCATGTACCTCCAGCCACAGAATACAAAGTTATTTGCTGTCAGGTGAACGCCTGTTGGCTAATTTTTGGGGCCTGTAATGTCCGACACTTACTTCTTTATCCTGTGAATGCCTAATGTTCCTCCAGCCACAGAATACAAAGTTCTTTGCTGTCAGGTGAGAGCCTGTTGGCTAATTTTTGAGACCTGTACTGGCCGACACTTACTTCGTGAATGCCTAATTTTTCTGACTGGAATTGAAAACCAATGGGTCTGTAAACGTTCCGCTAAATTGTGTGACCCATGTGTGAATGGACCCTATATTTATTTGACATGTACAGGTCCTTCTAAAAAAATTTGCATATTGTGATAAAGTTCATTATTTTCTGTAATGTACTGATAAACATTAGACTTTCATAAGATTCCTGAGGCTTTTAAAAACTCTCAGCCTGGTTCATTACTCAAAACCGCAATCATGGGTAAGACTGCCGACCTGACTGCTGTCCAGAAGGCCATCATTGACACCCTCAAGCAAGAGGGTAAGACACAGAAAGAAATTTCTGAACGAATAGGCTGTTCCCAGAGTGCTGTATCAAGGCACCTCAGTGGGAAGTCTGTGGGAAGGAAAAAGTGTGGCAGAAAACGCTGCACAACGAGAAGAGGTGACCGGACCCTGAGGAAGATTGTGGAGAAGGACCAATTCCAGACCTTGGGGGACCTGCGGAAGCAGTGGACTGAGTCTGGAGTAGAAACATCCAGAGCCACCGTGTACAGGCGTGTGCAGGAAATGGGCTACAGGTGCCGCATTCCCAAGGTCAAGCCACTTTTGAACCAGAAACAGCGGCAGAAGCGCCTGACCTGGGCTACAGAGAAGCAGCACTGGACTGTTGCTCAGTGGTCCAAAGTACTTTTTTCAGATGAAAGCAAATTTTGCATGTCATTCGGAAATCAGAGTCTGGAGGAAAACTGGGGAGAGGGAAATGCCAAAATGCCTGAAGTCCAGTGTCAAGTACCCACAGTCAGTGATGGTCTGGGGTGCCATGTCAGCTGCTGGTGTTGGTCCACTGTGTTTTATCAAGGGCAGGGTCAATGCAGCTAGCTATCAGGAGATTTTGGAGCACTTCATGCTTCCATCTGCTGAAAAGCTTTATGGAGATGAAGATTTCCTTTTTCAGCACGACCTGGCACCTGCTCACAGTGCCAAAACCACTGGTAAATGGTTTACTGACCATGGTATCACTGTGCTCGATTGGCCTGCCAACTCTCCTGACCTGAACCCCATAGAGAATCTGTGGGATATTGGGAAGAGAAAGTTGAGAGACACAAGACCCAACACTCTGGATGAGCTTAAGGCCGCTATCGAAGCATCCTGGGCCTCCATAACACCTCAGTAGTGGCATGGAGGCTATCAGCCTGTGCCGCATTGAAGCAGTCATTTCTGCAAAAGTATTCCCGACCAAGTATTGAGTGCATAACTGAACATAATTATTTGAAGGTTGACTTTTTTTTGTATTAAAAACACTTTTCTTTTATTGGTCGGATGAAATATGCAAATTTTTTTAGATAGGAATTTTGGGTTTTCATGAGCTGTATGCCAAAATCATCAATATTAAAACAATAAAAGGCTTGAACTACTTCAGTTGGTGAGTAATGAATCTAAAATATATGAAAGTCTAATGTTTATCAGTACATTACAGAAAATAATGAACTTTATCACAATATGCAATTTTTTTTAGAAGGACCTGTATTTACCGGCTGCTGTCAGTTCTGTCTGATTTAGGCCGAGCTATTACACTAAAACAGAGCAATATTACAAAAAAACAAAATACACATTATAACTGTATAAACGATTTCTATAACTTATTAGAAAAAATATATAACATTTTATGACAACTTTTCCAATAGCAGGAGCATCTCCTGCACGCCCTTCAGGGCCTGGCGTTGCTTTTCCTCCATGGCCTTTATGCGCTCCTGAATGGCTCGCAAATCCTGGCGGTGCTCCTTCTGCATTTTAGCCAATTTGGCCTTCAATGTCTTCAGTACTGTTTTAAAAAATATATTTATATGAACATTATTTGCAATTCTTATTAAACCTTTATTTTGTGGTGCTTCTGACTTTATGATCGCTTGCTATTACACCTTTTTGTGATAAAAGTTGTCAAAAAAATGCCTTTTTGGAGAGTTTTAAATTTTTGTTTTGAAAGGTGTCCACCTGAGGGGTTAGTTGGTATGATATTTTTATACAGCTGGTTGTTACAGATGCGGCAAGACCTAATATATTTCCTTATTTTTTTAGTTATTTCTGTTTTACACAATAAAAGCATTGTTGAACCAAAAATAATTCATGTTTTAGTGTCTCCATAGTTTGAGATCCATATTATTATTTTTATTTGGCGATTGTCTAATGTTAGGGTCTCGTTTTTGTCCGATTGTTACTATTTTGGGGGGCATATGCCTTTTTTGATAGCTTGGTGACTAAATTAGTATTTTTACAGTGTTCATCTGAGGGGTTAGATCATAGGATATTTTTATATAGACGGTCGTTACAAAATATGTCTGTCTATTTTTTACCTTTTTTATTTAAAGTCTTTATACACATTGACGATTTAAATCTCAATATGTTAATAAGTGATATTTATGATTATATAGTTTATTAGTTAGTGATATTTAAGTATAGTATAATTTTATTTTATTTGTTAGTTAGTGATAGTTCTATAGAGTTTAATATTATTTATTTGTTAAGTTAATGGTTTTAATGTAGATTAAAGAGTTATTGTCCAGTGTTCTTTTTTGTATTACTATACACTACGTGCAGAAATATTAGGCAAATGAGTATTTTGACCACATCATCCTCTTTATGCATGTTGTCTTACTCCAAGCTGTATAGGCTCGAAAGCCTACTACCAATTAAGCATATTAGGTGATGTGCATCTCTGTAATGAGAAGGGGTGTGGTCTAATGACATCAACACCCTATATCAGGTGTGCATAATTATTAGGCAACTTCCTTTCCTCTGGCAAAATGGGTCAAAAGAGGGACTTGACAGGCTCAGAAAAGTCAAAAATAGTGAGATATCTTGCAGAGGGATGCAGCACTCTAAAAATTGCAAAGCTTCTGAAGCGTGATCATCGAACAATCAAGCGTTTCATTCAAAATAGTCAACAGGGTCGCAAGAAGCGTGTGGAAAAACCAAGGCGCAAAATAACTGCCCATGAACTGAGAAAAGTCAAGCGTGCAGCTGCCAAGATGCCACTTGCCACCAGTTTGGCCATATTTCAGAGCTGCAACATCACTGGAGTGCCCAAAAGCACAAGGTGTGCAATACTCAGAGACATGGCCAAGGTAAGAAAGGCTGAAAGACGACCACCACTGAACAAGACACACAAGCTGAAACGTCAAGACTGGGCCAAGAAATATCTCAAGACTGATTTTTCTAAGGTTTTATGGACTGATGAAATGAGAATGAGTCTTGATGGGCCAGATGGCTGGATTGGTAAAGGGCAGAGAGCTCCAGTCCGACTCAGACGCCAGCAAGGTGGAGGTGGAGTACTGGTTTGGGCTGGTATCATCAAAGATGAGCTTGTGGGGCTTTTTCGGGTTGAGGATGGAGTCAAGCTCAACTCCCAGTCCTACTGCCAGTTTCTGGAAGACACCTTCTTCAAGCAGTGGTACAGGAAGAAGTCTGCAAGGTAAGAAAAACATGATTTTCATGCAGGACAATGCTCCATCACACGCGTCCAAGTACTCCACAGCGTGGCTGGCAAGAAAGGGTATAAAAGAAGAAAATCTAATGACATGGCCTCCTTGTTCACCTGATCTGAACCCCATTGAGAACCTGTGGTCCATCATCAAATGTGAGATTTACAAGGAGGAAAAACAGTACACCTCTCTGAACAGTGTCTGGGAGGCTGTGGTTGCTGCTGCACGCAATGTTGATGGTGAACAGATCAAAACACATAATCCATGGATGGCAGGCTTTTGAGTGTCCTTGCAAAGAAAGGTGGCTATATTGGTCACTGATTTGTTTTTGTTTTGTTTTTGAATGTCAGAAATGTATATTTGTGAATGTTGAGATGTTATATTGGTTTCACTGGTAAAAATAAATAATTGAAATGGGTATATATTAGTTTTTTGTTAAGTTGCCTAATAATTATGCACAGTAATAGTCACCTGCACACACAGATATCCCCCTAAAATAGCTAAAACTAAAAACAAACTAAAAACTACTTCCAAAAATATTCAGCTTTGATATTAATGAGTTTTTTGGGTTCATTGAGAACATGGTTGTTGTTCAATAATAAAATTAATCCTCAAAAATACAACTTGCCTAATAATTCTGCACTCCCTGTAGTGTATGTTGTCCCCTCATTGTTGGCCCTTTTAATGTTTATGTAAATGTTATGGATACATAATCATATTGCTATGTGCACATATTTACCCTCCTGGCGGGGGCTGGTGATCGCCTCCACTTCCTCAGAGTCCTGAGATGGGGCGTTACTGGAGGGTCCATCACTTTCCATCTCCACCTCCTTCACTTCTCCCACATCTGGTGGAGGTGGCTCAATAGGCTGGGAGGGCCTCCTCCTCAACCTCCACGGCCTCCGCCGATCGCCTTCTCCGAATGGAGGGAATAGTAACTTCTGTGTTCACGGAATGTTCAGATTTTAGATAAACAACTCTGAAATCTTAACAACATTAGATATAAAGAAATTCCAATAGGGATGGATCTATATATAATTGCAGTGGCTGCCAGCTTTATGATGCATAACTCAATCAAAAATGAACAGCATGCAAAAAGACATCACCTCCACAGTGTCTTGATGAAACAATAGGGCGAGAGTAGACCCATGGGATGGGATTATCTCCTGAGTTTATCATAGGATGATCTACTTCTCTACACCAGAGTCAGCTACTTCTTAATCCCATCACTAACACAATAGAACAAAGGGACAAATTAACTAACACATTCATTGGGGGTCTCAGAGCAGAGTTAACCCTTATTACATTTATGGATTCACACCATGCAACTTTAATGGGGAATAGGAAAGATGTGGCCTATAAACTCAGCCCAAAAAATCATGGTTTATAGTTCCCTCTAACCCAAATAGGTCAGAGTGAGGGTCTCCATAGTCCTGGGTTCATAGACTGTAGGAAGGAGGCTAGCCCCCAGGCTTCTACTTCAGACACAGTGATGGTTCAGTCCATCACTTGTCTGGCACAAAGCCAACACATCACATCACCCAAAGAACACCATCCCCAAAATGAAACATGGTGGTGGCAGCATCATGCTGTGGGGATGTTTTTCAGCAGCCGGAACTGGGAAACTGGTCAGAGTTGAGGGAAATTTTTGAGAAAAAACCTGTACCACTCTGTGCGTGATTTGAGGCTAGGACGGAGGTTCACCTTCCAGCAGGACAATGCCCCCAACACACACGGCTAAAGCAACACTTGAGTGGTTTAAGGGTAAACATATAAATGTGTTGGGATGGCCGAGTCACAGCCCAGATCTAAATCCAATAGAAAATCTGTAGTCAGACTTAATGATTGCTGTTCACAAGCGCAAACCATCCAACTTGAAGGAGCTGAATCAGTTTTGCAAGGAGGAATGGGCAAAAATCCCAGTGGTAAGATGTGGCAACTGCTCATAGAGACTTATCCAAAGCGACTTGGAGCTGTGATTGCCGCAAAAGGTGGCTCTACAAAGTATTGACTTTAGGGGGTGAATAGTTATGCACATTGACCTTTTCTGTTATTTTGTCCTATTTGTTGTTTGCTTTACAATTTACCAATTTAAAAGAAGGTTTAAGTTGTGGGCATGTTCTACAAATTAAATGATGGAAATCCTCAAACAATCCTTGTTAATTCCAGGGGGTGAGGCAACCAAAAAAGAACGAAGTCAATGGGGGTGAATACTTTTGCTTAGCACTGTATAAATTACAGAGTGTTGGCAAAACATACAAAAGTTATTTACGCATCTACCTGGGCATTTTTCGATGCGCAGCACAGACCTGTCACTTACCAGTAGGAGGAGCGCCGACCGGCCACAGAAAGCACAGGTAAGTATAAGCTAAGTAACCATGGCGGCCAGGACTGCAGTAGCGTCCTGGCTGCCATGGTAACCGATCGGAGCCCCAGCGATTAAACTGGGACTCTGATCGGAAATGCCACTCCGCTGCCACCAATGATGGGGGGGAGGGGGGTTGTTAGCCTGTGGCCACTGCCACCAATGCTTTTAATACTGGGGAGGGAGGGAGGGGGGGCTCACTGGCCACCAATGCTTTTAATACTGGGGAGGGAGGGGGGGCCGCACTGGCCACCAATGCTTTTAATACTGGGGAGGGAGGGGGGCCGCATTGGCCACCAATGCTTTTAATACTGGGGAGGGGGGCCGCACTGGCCACCAATGCTTTTAATACTGGGGAGGGAGGGGGGTCTGGCCCCTGCTGCCTGGCAGCACCCGATCATGGGGCTGAGATCCGCACAATAACCCCTCAGGTGCGGCACCTGAGGGGTTAATTGTGCAGATCACAGCCCCCTGTAAGAGATCAGGTGCTGCCAGGCAGCAGGGGGCAGTTATGTACACAGTTCTTAGTATATTCTAACTTGAAGCGTCCCAATCACTATGGGAACGCCTCTGTGTTAGAATATACTGTCGGATCTGAGTTTTCACGATCTAACTCAAATCTGATGGTATATTCTAACATAGAGGTGTTCCCATGGTGATGGGGACGCTTCAAGTTTAAATATATCATCGGATTGGAGAAAACTCAGATCCGATGGTATATTAATAGGGACTCCTGACTTTACATTGAAAGTCAATGGGGGACAGATCCGTTTACAATTGCACCAATATTGTGTCAGTGAAAACGGATCCGTCCCTATTGACTTACATTGTAAGTCAGGACGGATCCATTTGGCTCCGCACGGCCAGGCGGACACCAAAACGCTGTAAGCAGTGTTTTGGTGTCCGCCTCCAGAGCGGAATGGAGGCGAAACAGAGCCAAACTGATGCATTCTGAATGAATCTGCATCCATTCAGAATGCATTGGGGCTAAACTGATCCGTTTGGCGCCGCTTGTGAGAGCCTTGAAACGGATCTCACAGGCGGACCCTGAAACGCCAGAGTGAAAGTAGCCTTAGCAGAGATGTACCTGTCTAGTGAAGTGACGGTACGGTATGGGGTGTACAGCTGGTTCGCCTCCCCGGGATGCACTCTGGGTAACTCTAACTGAACCAGCAAATAATGGCAAAGAAAGCTTCTCCTTAGTCCTGACCAACAGGATATATATAATCTATAGACTGTGTGTGTACGGTATATATAGTGTGTGTCTGTGTGTGTGCGGTATATAGTGTGTGTCTGTGTGCGGTATATAGTGTGTGTGTGCGGTATATAATGTGCGTGTGCGGTATATAGTGTGTGTCTGTGTGTGTGCGGTTTATAGTGTGTGTGTGCGGTATATAGTGTGTGTGTGCGGTATATAGTGTGTGTCTGTGTGCGGTATATAGTGTGTGTGTGCGGTATATAATGTGCGTGTGCGGTATATAGTGTGTGTCTGTGTGTGTGCGGTTTATAGTGTGTGTGTGCGGTATATAGTGTGTGTGTGCGGTATATAGTGTGTGTGTGTGGAATATAGTGTGTGTGTGTGGAATATAGTGTGTGTGTGCGGTATATAGTGTGTGTGTGCGGTATATAATGGATGTGCATGTGAAATATATTTCTATGCTTTCCATACAAATATGCTACTAACATAGTGGGTAAATAATGCTTGTAGATCGCAGATTTGCTTAATTCTTCTGGTATGTCAGTGTCCATGTTGTGGGACTATGTGTGCACATCTAGTAAGTATTTTGTGGCTGCAAATATCACCTGGAGGTTTTTCAGGTTCGCCTGCCATTAAAATGAATAGGACCCGCGTTCGCGAACCGTCCCCAGCAGATGTTCGTCCATCGCTATCTGTCAGCTCTCCTGTGTGGTGTAGTATAGAGGATCTGTCAGCTCTGCTGTGTGGGGAAGGAAGGAAGGTCTGTTTCTGCTCTGATTCAGATAAGTTGGTTTTGCTTCTATTTTGTTTTCTGTCTAGGCTGTTAGGGAGACACCTGCTCCCTCCTTGCTTGAGGAAACAGGCTGCCTCTCTTCCCCTTTTCCACCATCTTAGGGATTTCAGGGTTTCTTCAGTCTTAGGCACAGGGGCACGTTTATTCCCTCCTTCAGGGTCTGAACGTGGGCACAGAAGTCCAGGGAGAGTTGGTAGGGAGCCACGTCACAATAGGTAGTCCCAATATATACTGTTAGAGTGAAGACCTCTAGGAATAGTCATATATATATAATAACATGTGTAATATCATACAAGTAACGAGATACTACTTGCGTGCCCGGACCAAGCTTGGGCGATCCCAAACTGTCTCTAGGATTTGCAGTGTTGCCCCTGCTCATCCATCAGTGGCCCATGGGCAGTCTGTAGGGAGCCAAGAGAAAATATTGGTTATTTCTGGTGTATCGCTTATGACGAAACATCTTGAGCAATTGTCCACTAACACACAAGTCCATTGCTCTGTGTACTGTAAGTTTGCTGTTTTCTGTGTACCTAGATGAGGCCACTACCTAGGGACCTACCAGCATCATAGGATCAGCCTAGGGCCTATCGGGAGGTTCCAGAATACGGGATCGCCCTTATCAGGGCGGCCATTCAGTTTATAGGCAGGGTTGTTGAGCTTAGGGCCACATATAGGGATAGGCCCAAACCTACAACCAATACCCCACCTATAATCCTATGGAACAGATTTATTGCCACTGAGCATTACAGTACATATCCCTGATGTGCCTTGTAATTTTTTGTTCTTTTTCTGTGTTGTTTTTGTTTGTGGGAGTTTGTTATTTTATATGTGATTTATATTAAAGGCTACATTTTATAACAGGAGGAACCCTGTGATTGCAATAATTATACATATATACCACCTGTGGTCATTACTCCCTCTGACGGGATACTGTCTAGGCTCTGAATTATTATTTATTTTTTTATAAACTCATGAAAATCCCTGTGTTTTTATTTTATTTTAGGAGGAAATGTTCTCTAACACAAATTCTTAAAAACTATAACAGGGATGCATCTGGTGAGTAGCCCAACTACTTGATTTCTTGAGAAACAGCGGCCGGCACCAGAGAAACTTCAGCTTTAATATGCAAAACATGAAAGAACATTGCAGAAATAGCAATTCCCACAAACAGCAGCCGGGGCTCTGACTGACTACAGGCCGCCACAAACAGCAGCCTGGGCTCTGACTGACTACAGGCCGCCACAAACAGCAGCCGGGGCTCTGACTGACTACAGGCCGCCACAGACAGCAGCCGGGGCTCTGACTGACTACAGGCCGCCACAAACAGCAGCCTGGGCTCTGACTGACTACAGGCCGCCACAGACAGCAGCCGGGGCTCCGACTGACTACAGGCCGCCACAGACAGCAGCCGGGGCTCTGACTGACTACAGGCCGCCACAAACAGCAGCCTGGGCTCTGACTGACTACAGGCCGCCACAGACAACAGCCGGGGCTCTGACTGACTACAGGCCACCACAAACAGCAGCCGGGGCTCTGACTGACTACAGGCCGCCACAGACAGCAGCCGGGGCTCTGACTGACTACAGGCCGCCACAAACAGCAGCCTGGGCTCTGACTGACTACAGGCCGCCACAAACAGCAGCCGGGGCTCTGACTGACTACAGGCCGCCACAGACAGCAGCCGGGGCTCTGACTGACTACAGGCCGCCACAAACAGCAGCCTGGGCTCTGACTGACTACAGGCCGCCACAGACAACAGCCGGGGCTCTGACTGACTACAGGCCACCACAAACAGCAGCCGGGGCTCTGACTGACTACAGGCCGCCACAGACAGCAGCCGGGGCTCTGACTGACTACAGGCCGCCACAAACAGCAGCCGGGGCTCTGACTGACTACAGGCCGCCACAAACAGCAGCCGGGGCTCTGACTGACTACAGGCCGCCACAAACAGCAGCTGGGGCTCTGACTGACTACAGGCCGCCACAAACAGCAGCTGGGGCTCTGACTGACTACAGGCCGCCACAAAAAGCAGCCGGGTCTCTGACTGACTACAGGCCGCCACAGACAACAGCCGGGGCTTTGACTAACTACAGGCCGCCACAGACAGCAGCCGGGGCTGTGACTGACTATAGGCCGCCACAGACAGCAGCACCGTCTATAGGCTTATGGGGAGTTGCACCCAGGGGTCGGTGCACTACCTTGGTCAGTCTGTGACTATGGGGGGTGTCGGGGGGGGGGGGGGGGGGCGGTGGCCACAGGGCGGCTTTGCTCTCTATGCCCTCTGGTTCCACAACTGTCAATCTGATGAGCAGATGTGCTCGGGCTAAGGACAAACAGACGGCAGAACACGTGCAGGATGAGAAAACTGCCTGCACGATGAGGGACTACAAGTCCCAGCATGTCCAGGGTCCACAGGGAGCACTGGCTGTCAGTGCCAATGTGTGTGCCCGGAGCTGGGCAGCAGCCTTTGTGCACCTCAGAAGTCATAACCTACAGTGAGGCCTGGGGTCAATGGTGGGGGGAGGGGGTAGTGATTGCGGGCCTGGGGAGGGGGGGGGGGGGGTGTTGACAATGATGGGTGTGCTGAGGAGGGGGGGTGTTGACAATGATGGGTGCGCTGAGGAGGGGGTTTAGAGGGGACAATGATGGGGCGGAGGGGGCAACAGTCACCATAGGTTTCATCTTAGGGCACCAAAAGCAGATGGCAGCGACAGCTGGTGGAACAAAGGTGCTACATAATGGGCATTGTAGAGCTGAGCTTAGATACATAAGCTTGGTAGATAATATTGCATATGATGGGCTTAGACACACAGGTTCTGCAGTTAGTATCACAATAGATTGGCTTAGATACACTGTTTCTCCAGTCAGCGTCACAAAAATGATGGGCTTAGATACACGGTTTTAGCAGTCAGTGTCACACTCTAAAGTATTAGATGCACACATTTCTCCAGTCGGTATCGCACTATACACTCTGGTTTAGCGGTCAGTCTCACACATGATGGGCTTAGATACCCCATTTCACCAGTCAGTATCACACATAAGAGGCTTAGATACACAGTTTCTCCATACTGCATGGGCTTAGATACACTGTTTCACCAGTCAGTGTCCAGGTAATGGGCTTAGATACACAGCTTCTCCTGTCAGTTTGACACTCCAAGGGCTTAGATACACAGTTTCTCCAGTCAGTATCACACTCCATGGGCTTAGATACACTGTTTCATCAGTCACTATCACACTCCATGGGCTTAGATACACTGTTTCATGAGTCAGTATCAGGCACAGACAGGGGCAAGGGGGCACAAAGGCAGCGGGCACAGACATACCTGAAAAGCCCAGTGAGTCAGTCACTGATGTGTGCTGCTGTGCCGCTGCCGCGCTGTTTCTCCCGCCTGCCGCTCCCTCCTCAGGTCAGGACAACTCGCTGTGCCTAACTACAACAGGGAGCTGCCGAGTGACGGCTTCTACCGGCTTGATTCCTGTCTGGCACTGGCAGTAAGATGCACAGGGGGGCGAGATTTGGAATGATGATGAATGGACAGGCCTGGCCCCCAATGTTGCCGGCGCCGCACTGTATGTGAAGGGGCCTGTTGTCATATTTGGTATTGTCGCGTCCGTAACAACCTGCCCTATAAAAATACCACATGATCTATTCTGTCAGATGAACATTGTAAATAACAAAAAATAAAAACGGTGCCAAAACAGCTATATTTTGTTACCTTCCCTCACAAAAAGTGATAACGCCATCTCGGCATACAGATTCCACTCGTGTTTTAGGTGAGTCTGACCTGGCTTCTCGCATTCTATTCAGGTTGTTATCTCGCATGTCATGGTATTAGGTTATTTCATCCACTAAATGTTTTTTTGTGTGAGGACCTATGTATTATTGGCTTTCTTTGCCATTTGTTGGTCCATTTCAGTCCTATCCATGTTATCTATTTTACTAAAGCTGTGGGCTGACCTTATAATTAATGAATATGCTATGTTTTTGACTTAAGGATCTTTGATTATATGTATTCTATCTTTATTTCAGTGTTCTGTATTACTCCGGGATGGTGTTTTTCTCTGTCCCCTTCCCCCTTTTTTAATGGCAACATATACATTATTATTATCATGTAACAATAAAGTATTTTTCTCAATTGGTTGTTCATGAGCTCTAGGTTTTCTAGTTTCTGCCTCAAAAAAAGTGTACTATAAAGCAACCAGAAATCATATGTACCCTAAAATAGTACCAACAAAACTGCAACCTTATTCCGTAGTTTCTAAAATGGGGTCATTTTATTGGAGTTCCTACTCTAGGGGTGCATCAGGGGGTCTTCAAATGTGACATGGCAACTAAATTATTCCAGTGAAATCTACATTCCAAAAACCATATGGCATTCCGTTCCTTCTGCACCCTGCCGTGTGCCCGTACAGCAGTTTACGACCACATATGGGGTGTTTCTGTAAACTACAGAATCAGGACAAAAAATATTGAGTTTTGTTTGGCTGTTAACCCTTGTATTGTTACTGGAGAAAATAGATTAAAATGGAAAATCTGCCAAAAAGTGAAATTCTGAATTCTCATCTACATTTTCTTTTAATTTTTGCGGAACACCTAAAGGGTTAACAAAGTTTTTAAAATTAGTTTTTAATACCTTGAGGGGTTTCGTTTCTAAAATTGGGTCATTTTTGGGTGGTTTCTAATATGTAAGCCTCACAAAGTGACTTTAGACCGGAACTGGTCCTTAAAAAGTGGGTTTTGGAAATTTTCTGAAACATTTCAAGATTTGCTACTAAACTTCTAAGCCTTCTAGCGTCCCATAAAAATAAGAATTTAATTTTCAAAATGATCGACACATGAAGTAAACATATGGGAAATGTAAAGTAATAACTATTTTTTGGAGGTATTACTATCTATTATAGAAGTAGAGAAATCGAAATTTGCAAATCTGCACATTTTTCAAAATTTTTGGTAAATTTGGGATTTTTTTATAAATAAAAATGAATAAAACAAATATCAAATATTTTTACTGAATTTGACCACTGTCATGAAGTACAGTATGTGACAAGAAAACAATCTCAGAATGGGCTGGATGAGTAAAAGCTTTTTAAAGTTATTAACAGATAAAGTGACACATGTCAAATTTGCAAAAAATGGCCTTAGCAGGACGGTGAAAACTGGCCCGAGGTTGAAAGGGTTAATTTCTCACTCACTTTTTGGAGACAGACAAGTAACATAACACACAGATCAAAAAAACAAAACAGAAAAAAAGGTTCATTTTAAGGTTCTGAATGTTATTTTCCTTTTAATATAAAGTTTAGAATTTTTAACATTAATATAAACTTCACACATTATTGTGTCTCCTTCTCCCCCTCGGTATCTAGCTGCATCTCGTGTGCGAGGCAGGTGTCCATCATTCTGGGAGTGGTGGGAAGATGTGAAGGATGGGGGCTGAAGAATTACTTGAGGTCCTGGGCAGTTTTCGTGGCTGTTCATCATTTCTTGCCTCTCTGTGTTATGAGGCTGTAAATGCAAAGAGAGAAAAGTGTGAGGGCCAGGAAAAACAAAGAACTATAGCAAAAACCTATTGTCACAGCATTCAAACCATGCTTTGGACTCCAGGATGAGGTGATCTAAAAGAAACAATAAAAGGAATCTCACCTCAGATAAAGTGGTTCCGCCCATTACTATTTTGGGTGGTGGTCCCACACTATTCACCATCCTCACCATGGTCTGTGCCAGCTGGATGTGTCTGAGATTCAAGTAAGGGCTTTTATCATATTGGTAGCAGTGGCTTCTCCCTTGGCTTGGACAGTCTTCCATTCCAGGTCCTGCTCGGCTTTCGCTGCCAGAATTTCAGCTCGCTGCACCTCCTGCTGAGCCATGAGAGCAGAAACCATAAGAAACACTCGGCAATATGTAGAGATGACATTGCCAACAGGGGGAGCTCACTGCATATAGATTATTGACTTCTATGGGAGCTGTAGAAATCCATGTGCAGAGATCGCCCCCAAGTGGTGTCTCCAAGCAGATAGGTTTTTAACCTTTTTATCTATGGCTATGCAGGGGATTTAGCACTTTGTATAAGAAAAAATATGAAGATGAAATGAACAGCACAGAATTACAGACTTATTTACAGATGATAAGCTATTTCTATAAAATTGTATATACACACATTTATATAAAGCTCAGTCTGAGAAGTTGTGGAACAGTTATAATTTACAGTCATTCATTATAGTGTTGTGCATAAGAATTGACACCCAGGTAATCATTAGGACCCCCACAATCATCAGTGTGGTTTGGCCCATTTCTCCTTAGAACACATCTGTAAATCTTCCTGGCAGGTCCCAAGGTGTTCTTTAGGGGAGATGTGGAAAGAACAGGAAGTGTCAGCCTATTGTGAGGAGCTTGCTCTAAAAAAACTTGCAGGGTTTCAGGATTTTTCCTGCAATGACTTATGTCATTTATGTGGAGGGAGGAATGCACCATGTTCATGTCTGGGAAGGGTCTTGTATACTCACAGTTTATTCCCCAATTTCACCGCTGAAGCAGCATAACAATAGTCTCAGGAATCTAAGAAAACAAAAAAAAAGCAAAAGTGTGAGGTTATCAGGAGAAAGGAGTCTTGTGGTATAAGAGGACTGCAGGAGCGATGTCCAGCCAGGACTCACGTTCTCCTTATGTGGCTCCTCTGGAAACACTGAGGAAACCATGATCTTCTTCTTGGTCTACAAAAAATGTAAAGAAGATGAATGAAATGTGTGATGTGCAGAGGATGGAGCATCAGTCTATAAGATGTTATTGTGAGGCAACATGACGCGTGCCCCCAACGCCATGGATTATTGTAGATGGCTATGTGTGCCACCATTCTTATACAGCTGGTTAGAAATCTATCATTCACCAGGACATAGAAATGTCTGTAATGTTTCCATGTAATCAGCTCATTATGTCTGGACTTACCTTTCCTTTTCCTCCTTTTCCTCCTTTTCCTCCATTTCTTCTTTTCTGTTGAACATAAAACAAGTCAATAAATCAATTCACATTTCATAATCAATGGGCACGCTCATTATGAAGAGCTCTAGGTCTAGATGGCAGGAATTATGGAGACTTGTCTTTCTGGAACAAGTCATGTAGGTGGCTCTTAGGGCATTGAGGGTAGTGGGACAAATGCTCTTGTTATAAACTTAGGCTACTTTCACACTTGCGTTCGGGGCTCCGCCTGTGAGTTCCGTTTGAAGGCTCTCACAAGCGGCCCCGAACGGATCCGTCAGCCCTAATGCATTCTGAGTGGATGCGGATCCGCTCAGAATGCATCAGTCTGGCACCGTTTGTCCTCCGCTCCGCTCAGCAGGCGGACACCCGAACACTTTCAATGTAAAGTCAAAACGGATCCGTTTGCACAATCATGAACAAAAAAAAAAATGTTGTTCTGAACGGATCTAAGCGTTTGCATTATAGGTGCGGATCCGTCTATGCAGACACCAGACGGATCCGCTCCGAACGCAAGTGTGAAAGTAGCCTTACATGGTTGGAAGGGTGTAAAATGGAGGACATCTTTTCACAGTTCTTATCCTATAGTAGAAAACATAGTTCCGGTTAACAGGAAGCACTCAGCACGTGTTCCTCTATGTGCCCCTCATGAGAGCCATAGAAAGTGCAATATGCTGCATGACCGGTGCCAGTGGCGTACATACAGGGGTCGCTGTTGCGACCAGGCCCGACACTCCAGGGGGCCCGGTTGCCTGTGGACCCCTGGCTCCGCCCTGCTGTAGTGCTGTGTGTACCCGGGGGCCGGACCCGCCGCCCTATGCTCCTCGTGCACACCCTCCGGTGCTCCTTGTGCCCGCCCCTTTAATATACTTACCCTCCCCGGCTGCCGCTTCCTTGTCCTGAGCGCGTACAGCGTCGCAGAAAAGGTAAGTATTGGGGCTGGGGGGCTTCCGCCGCAGATTGAAGTGAGCCGATGGGGGCTGAGTGGGGGTCTTCGGGCTGATCTGAGGTCTGATGGGGGCTTAGTGGGGGTCTCACGGGGGTCTTTGGGCTGATCTGAGGTCTGAGTGGGGTCTTTGGGCTGATCTGAAGTCTGATTGGAGCTGAGTGAGGGTCTTAGGGCTGATCTGAGGTCTGATGGGGGCTGAGTGGGGGTCTTTGGGCTGATCTGAGGTCTAATGGGGTCTGAGTGGGGGTCTTTGGGCTGATCTGAGGTCTGATGGGGGCTTAGTGGGGGTCTCATGGGGGTCTCATGGGGGTCTTTGGGCTGATTTGAGGTCTAATGGGGGCTGAGTGGGGGTCTGGGCTGATCTGAGGTATGATGGGGGCTGAGTGGGGGTCTTTGGGCTGATCTGAGGTCTGAGTGGGGTCTTTGGGCTGATCTGATGTCTGATGGGGGCTTAGTGGGGGTCTCATGGGGGTCTTTGGGCTGATCTGAGGTCTAATGGGGTCTGAGTGGGGGTCTTTGGGCTGATCTGAGGTCTGATGGGGGCTGAGTGGGGGTCTTTGGGCTGATCTGAGGTCTGATGGGGGCTTAGTGGGGGTCTTTGGGCTGATCTGAGGTCTGATGGGGCTGAGTGGGAGTCTCATGGGGGTCTTTGGGCTGATCTGAGGTCTGATGGGGGCTGTGTGGGGGACCAGGGGGTCTTTGGGCTAAACTTAGTTCTGATGGGGGCTGAGTGGGGAGTCTTTAGGCTGATCTGAGATCTGTTGGGGCTGAGTGGAGGTCTCATGGGGGTCATTGGGCTGATCTGAGGTCTGATGGGGGTTGAGTGGAGGTCTTTAGGCTGATCTGAGGTCTGATGGGTGCTGAGTGGAGGTCTTTGGGCTGATTTGAGGTCTAATGGGGGCTGAGTGGGGGTCTTTGGGTTGATCTGAGGTCTGATGGGGCTGAGTAGGGGTCTCATGGGGGTCTTTGGGCTGATTTGAGGTCTGATGGGGGCTGACTGGGGGTCTTTGGGCTGATCTGAGGTATGATGGGGGCTGAGTGGGGGTCTTTGGGCTGATCTGAGGTCTAAAGGGGCCTGAGTGGGGGTCTTTTGGCTGATCTGAGGTCTGATGGGGCTGAGTGGGGGTCTCATGGGGGTCCTTGGGCTGATCTGAGGTCTGATGGGGGCTGAGTGGGGGACCTGGGGGTCTTTGGGCTAAACTGAGATCTGATAGGGGCAGAGTGGGGAGTCTTTGGGCTGATCTGAGATCTGATGGGGCTGAGTGGAGGTCTCATGGGGGTCTTTGGGCTGATCTGACATCTGATGGGGGCTGACTGGGGGTCTTTGGGCTGATCTGAGGTCTGATGGGGGATGACTGGGGGTCTTTGGGCTGATCTGATGGGGCTGAGTGGAGGTCTCATGGGGGTCTTTGGGCTGATATGAGGTTTAATGGGGGCTGAGTGGGGGTCTTTGGGTTGATCTGGCCTGCTATAAGTTCTACATCTTTTGGTATAGTAAGATGTATATCTTATATCAGCTATACAAATACCAGAGATACCCAGGTTATATCATCAGCGTGGTCCACTATATCACTATATACAAGAAGTTGTTATACTGTATATCATCCTCTTGTATATAGTGATATACAGTATATATTATAATATATATATATATATATATATATATATATATTTACACGCGCGCACAGTTACACAGTTCTATCTGTAGCCACCAGTAATAATTCTGGATTTACAATGTTTCACCATCAAGATATTTAGGGGGTTTTAGATGCCGGTCTTAATAAGTCTCGGTGCTGGCGGAGGAGGCGCCGAAGTTATGTAGAGGTGCAGGCCACTACATACCTTCGGCGGATCCACCTCTGCTTCTAAATCTACGCCAGCTCCCTTTGCTAGCATAGATTTAAACCATTTTCTATGCCTAAAACAGGCGTAGAAACCTTTGCAATGTAATAAGCGTCAGAAATACACCTAATTTACATATAGTTCTGTAAGTAAATAACCCCCTTACACTCTAAGGCCCCTTGCAGATGAGCTTGAGTGGATTAGGTCTGTATATGTTGCGGATGCGTTCAGTAAAAACTGCGCAATTTTGCAATCAAGTCCATAGAATTTTGCTTGCGATCGCATTCATTTGTTCTGTTTCTATTGCACGGGTGCAATGCTATTTAATATGTTTTTCACGTGCATGATAAAAAACAAAATGTTTACAAACTACATCTCTTAGCAACCATCCGTGAAAATCACATCCGCAAACAAGGTGCGATTTTCACACAGCCACATTCACTTCTATGGGGCCAGCGTTGCGTGAAAATCGCAGCATATAGAACATGCTGCGATTTTCACGCAACTCACAAGTGATGTATGAAAACCATCTCTGGACTTACCTTTCCTTTTCTTCCTTTTCCTCCTTTTCCTCCTTTTCCTCCTTTTCCTCCTTTTCTTCTTTTCTGTTGGACATAAAACAAATTAATAAATCAATTCACATTTGATAATTAATGGGCATGCTCATTATGAAGAGCTCTAGGTCTAAATGGCAGGAATTATGGAGACTAGTCCTTCTGGAACAAGTCATGGAGGTGGCTCTTAGGGCATTGAGGGTAGTGGGACAAATGCTCTTGTTATAAACTTACATGGTTGGCAGGGTGTGAAATGGAGGACATCTTTTCACAGTTCTTATCCTATAGTAGAAAACATAGTTCCGGTTAACAGGAAGCACTCAGCACGTGTTCCTCTATGTGCCCCTCATGAGAGCCATAGAAAGTGCAATATGCTGCATGACTGGTGCCAGTGGCGTACATACAGGGGTCGCTGTTGCGACCAGGCCCAACACTCCAGGGGGCCCGGTCGCCTGTGGACCCCTGGATCCTCCCTGCTGTAGTGCTGTGTGTACCCGGGGGCTGGACCCGCCGCCCAGTGCTCCTCGTGCACACCCTCCAGTGCAACTTGTGCCCGCCCCTTTAATATACTTACCCTCCCCGGCTGCCGCTTCCTTGTCCTGAGCACGTACAGCGTCGCAGAACAGGTAAGTATTGGGGCCTGGGGGCTCCCGCCGCTGATTGAAGTGAGCCGATGGGGGCTGAGTGGGGGTCTTTGGGCTGCTCTGAGGTCTGATGGGGACTTAGTGGGGGTCTCATGGGGGTCTTTGGGCTGATCTGAGGTCTGAGTGGGGGTCTTTGGGCTGATCTGATGTCTGATTGGAGCTGAGTGGGAGTCTTAGGGCTGATCTGATGGTCTGATGGGGGCTGAGTGGGGGTCTTTGGGCTGATCTGAGGTCTAATGGGGTCTGAGTTTGGGTCTTTGGGCTGATCTGAGGTCTGATGGGGGCTTAGTGGGGGTCTCATGGGGGTCTTTGGGCTGATTTGAGGTCTGATGGGGGCTGAGTGGGGGTCTTTGGGCTGATCTGAGTTATGATGGGGCTGAGTTGGGGTCTTTGGGCTGATCTGAGGTCTGATGAAGCCTGAGTGGGGGTCTTTGGGCTGATCCGAGGTCTAAAAGGGGCTGAGTGGGGGTCTTTGGGCTGATCTGAGGTCTGATAGGGCTGAGTGGGGGTCTCATGGGGGTCTTTGGGCTGATCTGAAGTCTGATGGGGGCTGAGTGGGGAGTCTTTGAGCTGATCTGAGATCTGATGGGGCTGAGTGGAGGTCTCATGGGGGTCTTTGGGTTGATCTGAGGTCTGATGGGGGCTGACTGGGGGTCTTTGGGCTTATCTGAGGTCTGATGGGGCTGACTGGGGGTCTTTGGGCTGATCTGACATCTGATGGGGGATGACTGGGGGTCTTTGGGCTGATCTGATGGGGCTGAGTGGAGGTCTCATGGGGGTCTTTGGGCTGATCTGAGGTTTGATGGGTGCTCAGTGGGGGTCTTTGGGCTGATATGAGGTCTAATGGGGGCTGAGTGGGGGTCTTTGGGTTGATCTGAGGTCTGATGGGGCTGAGTGGGGGTCTCATAGGGGTCTTTGGGCTGATTTGAGGTCTGATGGGGGCTTAGTGTGGGTCTTTGGGCTGATCTGAGGTCTGATGGGGGCTGAGTGGGGGTCTTTGGGCTGATCTGATGTCTGATGGGGGCTGAGTGGGGGTCTTTGGGCTGATCTGAGGTCTAAAGGGGGCTGAGTGGGAGTCTTTGGGCTGATCTGAGGTCTGATGGGGCTGAGTGGGGGTCTTTGGGCTGATCTGAGGTCTGATTGGGGCTGAGTGGGGGTATTTTGGCTGATCTGAGGTCTGATGGGGCTGAGTGGGGGTCTCATGGGGGTCTTTGGGCTGATCTGAGGTCTGATGGGGGCGGAGTGGGGGACCTGGGGATCTTTGGGCTAAACTGAGTTCTGATGGGGGCTGAGTGGGGAGTCTTTGGGCTGATCTGAGATCTGATGGGGCTGAGTGGAGGTCTCATGGGGGTCTTTGGGCTGATCTGAGGTCTGATGGGGGGTGACTGGGGGTCTTTGGGCTTATCTGAGGTCTGATGGGGCTGACTGGGGGTCTTTGGGCGGATCTGAGGTCTGATGGGGATGACTGACTGGGTTTTTTTGGGCTGATCTGATGGGGCTGAGTGGAAGTCTCATGGGGGTCTTTGGGCTGATCTGAGGTCTGATGGGTGCTGAGTGGGGGTCTTTAGGCTGATATGAGGTCTAATGGGGCTGAGTGGGTGTCTTTGGGTTGATCTGAGGACTGATGAGGCTGAGTGGGGGTCTCATGGGGATCTTTGGGCTGATCTGAGGTCTGATGGGACTGAGTGGGGAACCTGGGGGTCTTTGGGCTAAACTGAGTTCTGATGGGGGCTGAGTGGGGAGTCTTTGGGCTGATCTGAGATCTGATGGGGCTGAGTGGAGGTCTCATGGGGGTCTTTGGGCTGATCTGAGGTCTGATGGGGGCTGACTGGGGGTCTTTGGGCTGATCCGAGATCTGATGGGGCTGAGTGGAGGTCTCATAGGGGTCTTTGGGCTGATCTGAGGTCTGATGGGGGCTGACTGGGGGTCTGTGGGCTTATCTGAGGTCTGATGGGGCTGACTGGGGGTCTGTGGGCTTATCTGAGGTCTGATGGGGCTGACTGGGGGTCTTTGGGCTGATCTGAGATCTGATGGGGCTAACTGGGGGTCTTTGGGCTGATCTGACATCTGATTGGGGCTGACTGGCGGTCAGCCCAGTTGCCCAGTAGTCTGACTCTACACTACGGTCACTCACCCCACCTCGCCTCGTTCTCTCTCTCTCTACTAGCCTGAGCTAGGCCCTGGAGCAGCATTCATTCAGCCAGCCAGAGCTCACACTGAGCCCAGCCAGCCTCCAGCCTTCAGCCTTGCCAGTTGCACAGACTTTCAGCAGGTCGATTCAGCAGCTTTCAGCCAGAGCAAGCTCAGGTAAGAGTTACTATCTGGCCTTGGTATGTTCTGTATATTATTATATGTGAGCTGGCCTGGTATAAGTTATACATCTTCTGGTATAGTAAGATGTATAACTTATACTAGCTATACATATATTAATATACCGGAGATACCCAGGTTATATCATCAGCGTGGTCCACTATATCACTATATACAAGAAGATGTTATACTGTATATCATCCTCTTGTATATAGTGATATACAGTATATATTATAATATATATATATATATATATATATATATATACACACGCGCATAGTTACACAGTTCTATCTGTAGCCACCAGTAATAATTCTGGATTTACAATGTTTTACCATCAAGATATTTAGGGGGTTTTAGATGCCGGTCTTAATAAGTCTCGGTGCTGGCGGAGGAGGCGCCGAAGTTATGTAGAGGTGCAGGCCACTACATACCTTCGGCGGATCCACCTCCGCTTCAAAATCTACGCCAGCTCCCTTTGCTAGCGTAGATTTAGACCATTTTCTATGCCTAAAACAGGCGTAGAAACCTTTGCAGCGCAATATGCGTCAGAAATACACCTAATTTACACATAGTTCTGTAAGTAAATAACCCCCTTACACTCTAAGGCCCCTTGCAGACGAGCTTGCGTGGATTAGGTCTGTATACGTTGCGGATGCGTTCAGTAAAAACGGCGCAATTTCGCAATCAAGTCCATAGAATTTTGCTTGCGATCGCGTTCAGTTGTTCCGTTTCTATTGCGCGGGTGCAATGCGATTTAATACGTTTTTCACATGCATGATAAAAAACGAAATGTTTACAAACGACATCTCTTAGCAACCATCCGTGAAAATCACATCCGCAAGCAAGGATTTTCACACAGCCACATTCACTTCTATGGGGCCAGCGTTGTGTGAAAATCGCAGCATATAGAACATGCTGCGATTTTCACGCAATGCATAAGTGATGTGTGAAAACCACCGCTCATGTACACAGACCCTTTGAAATCGATGGGTCCGGATTCAGTGGATTCCTATATTCTAATATTAGAGAAGAAATGTTGTTATGGTAAAGTATAATTACCGTTGTGGCGGCTGGGAGGTGTACACCGTGTTCCGCCAGCTGATGGAAGAAGAAATGGACAAATATGACTTATACATGTCATAGAAATTCTTATTACCAGAAATGATAATGTAAATGAACCTCATTATTGAGCAGCCAATCAGTTCACTGCGTTTATTCCTCTTATATCACCCACACTTAGCCTTGAGGTTATTTGTCTATTGGGATAATGTGGGGTCCAGGAGGATGAACACTAAATATTGGGATGATCAGACCTTGGCTATGAGATGACACTGTTTACTGCTAAAATATCACTAGGAATAATAAGTATGTTAAATATTGGATGGCCATGCCACTCCTGGATAATTCTACCCACTTTTCTTACCATTATTTAAAAATAATGGGTGGTGAGCGAAGATGTAAATTGTAAGGCAAATATAATGCACAAAATGTGCGACTTTTTACCTCCAGTCTTCAGAGGTTAATCATTCAATACTGTAAATGTCTCCCAATGCTCTCAACAATTTTTATGTCAAATGTGCCACAGTAATGTAAATACCTTCCATCAAAAAATTCTCTCAATTCTTTGTGAATCTCCTCGATGTTAAAGTTGTTCTTTTCTTTCCTCTCTTCCTCCACAACTTCCTCCAGATGTTCTTTTTTTTCCATTTCCTCCTCCAGATGTTTCTCCTCATTCTGTAGATGTTCCTCCTCCTTATTCTTAGACCCCTCTTCCATCACCAGATGTTCATCCTTCTCTTTAGCCTCTCCCTCCTTCACCATTTGTTCCTCCTCCTTCTCCATATTCAGAGGGTTCTCCTCTTTAGTCTCTTCCTCAGTCTCAAGATGTTCCTCTTCCTTCTCTTTAGCCTCCTCCTTCTGCAGATGTTCCTCCATTTCCTTTTTTACCCCCTCCAGATGTTGTTGCTCCTCCTTATTTGTCTCCTCATTTTCTAGATGTTCCGCCTCCTCCTTCTGATTTTCCTTCATATCCTGATGTTTCTTCTCCTCCTTCAAATGTTTTGAATCCTCCTCCTTAGCCTCCTTCTCCCACTGATGTTCCTCCTTCTCCTTAGTCTCCTTCACTACCTCCTCTAGATGTTCTTCCGCCTCCTTATTCTCCTCCTTTATCCTGTATAGTGTAAAGAAGATTAGAGTTTAGAAAAAAGTGACTGATCAAATTTAGGCTAGTTTCACACTAGCACTTTTAGTTCTCCCTTCTTCGTAATGATACCCCACTCTTAGCAGCACCGGAGGACTTCTACATGGCCATAGTCCTCAGTAACCATTATACCGATCGTGTCCTGGCACTTCACCATCTGTACCCACACACAGAGCACTTATTGGTATCTACACTAGATTTTGCACTTTTGGGGTGACATTTCTCTCCTATCTATGATCACATTGGGATAACATGGATTAAATATAGACTTACCTGAATTCTCAATATCGCGCACAGTAACTCCAAATCTTAAAAAGCAAAAGAAGAAAAAACACAAGAACATTACTTAAGTATTTTCCTCTTTTATCAAAAGTAAATGCTAAGACAGAGAACACTATGAAGGTAAGATGGGAGATAAGAAGAGAGAAGCACAGACATTACATGGAGGAGACCTATAGGAAGATGGGGAGAAACGAGAGAAGAAAGGAGCCGACAGAGTGTACTTACCTCCACCACAAGAGAGTGTCAGCTCTGTGGCTCCTTATATAATGTATGAGAGGTCATAAAAACTGGGCAGAACTAAGAATCTGATCATTCTCTAACATCATAAGCAGCAAAACCTTTGGAGCCACTAAATATAGCATTTTATTAAGATTTGTCACCTCTGTGTGTTTAGTCTGCTCCAAACTGGAGCATAATTCCTTAGCACTCTACATGGTAACTCTGTTATTCCTCTTGTAAATATATGAATACATTGACCACTGGGTGCTACCATTCCCCTTGACATCACGGGGTGTCCCTGAACACTGTCAGCACTGATTGGATTGTGTGTAGGTATATACCACACTGGTAAGGATAATGGTAATGCCCGGTTGTTAGTTTGTTCATTCATTTCCAGGAGAAATAACAGAGGGATTACACAATGCTGAGTTCTGAGAATTGTCAGACATGACAGGAGAGCTGATGTAACAGGGAGCCGGCAACGTGCCCCCTCTCCACAGCGCCACCGGCATCCCGCTAATGTAAGAAATCCCGTAAATGTAAGAAATAAGTGATAACAGAAGGAAACAAATAAAATGGAAGGATGGACGGACGATGGCGGCTCATACATTCAGATTATTACCAAACATGACGGTGTCTATACAATGTAAATGAAGGAGGGAGAGGGGGTAGAGAAGCTCAGATAGCCTGACATTACATGGAGGAGACCTATAGGAGGAGGGGGAGAAAGGACAGAAGACAATGGAGACACAACAGAGTGTACTTACCTCTCCACCACTAACTACAACCCTCAAGGGAGTGTCAGCTCTGCAGCTCCTTATATAATGTGTGTGATGTCATAATAACTGGGCGTGGCTAAAAATTATTCTGTGACATCATAGACAGCAGCAACAGCTGTGGTTTAACCCCTTAATGCCAGAGATACATATATAATGCACTATAACTTTGTATGTGTTTTATGTCTCCATGTGAATTTCCCCCAGTATTTCGGGGACAGATAGCGCTGTCTTTCTGTGGTGTATTTTCACGGGGGACATTTTTATTTATTTAAAGTCATCCTGACGATGAGGACACATAACCGAATGTAAGAAGTCTGCACCTTTTAGTCAATTTTTTACATCTTATTCCAGTGAATATCGATATTAAAGCCCCATGGTCCTCGTCGGATGCAGATCCATCCATTTCCCCTTGTGCTGTCTGTATCCATATGTCCGTTCCACAGAAGGGATAGAACATGTCTTATTCTTCTCTGTTTTGCAGACAAGAATAGGCTTTTTTCACATAGGGCAGGATGTTCAGAACGGTTGAGAAAATGCGAGTCACACGCGGCTGGTGTCTGTTTGGAGGATTCACATCTTGCTGACTGAAAAACAGATACGATCACGAGCATCTCCATAAGACTGGAGTCACATAGGCCCCAAATTCTTTTTCTAGGGGTTCACGGAGTGAGGAGCCTCCACCTTGTATAAAGTAGCATTTCTACACAAACGTGTCATTTTGCAGCCGCTGTGAAGCATTGTAACCAGGCCGGTAACATCGCCCGTGTTCACATTCTGCTGCTTCTCTGCTGTAAGGGGACACCTGATATATTCTCTGGATAAACTGCGGGACATCAGCCACAGAGGGGTCATCCTAAAAGGACCTCAAATACTACAAACCACAATAGTATTTAGCTAGAGGTATTATGGGTCATTTTAGGGCTGGGTCGGTTCAGTGGGGGCAACTGTAAAATTGCAGTGAATAAAGTGACGGCCCAAAAATCCCCCCAGACCCCATCACTTCCATAAGACTATGTAATTAAAGGGGTATTCAGGTTCATTGAAGTTATACTTTATCCATAGGATTCGGGATAAGTATTTTGTACGGTGGTGGTCCTACCGCTGGGACCCCCATGATCAGAAAAACAGATGCCCCATACCTCCTCCAGCCACCCTGAAAAGCACGGAGCAGCCGGTTGGACATGCATGCTGCCCCTCCATTTTTTTCTATGGGAATTCTGGAGATAGCTGAGCTCTGTAGTCATCCATCTCTGGAACTCCCATAGAAAGGACTGGAGCATCCCCCCCCCCCCCCCCCCATGTGCAACCGATTGCACCATTCTCTTTAGGTGGGCTGCGGGGTATCTGAGACCCTACAACTACAAGTCCCAGTATGCTGGGGTTGTGGCTTTCATAACTGTGACTCCCAGTGTGTCCTGAAAGACTAAGGCCCCTTTCACACGGGCGAGTTTTCCGCGCGGGTGCAATGCGTGAGGTGAACGCATTGCACCTGCACTGAATCCGGACCTTTTCATTCCAATTGGTCTGTGTATATGAGCGATGTTTTTCATGCATCACTTGTGCGTTGCATGAAAATCGTAGCATGTTCTATATTCTGCGGGGTTTTTACGCAGCCCTGGCCCCATAGAAGTGAATGGGGCTGCGTGAAAACACATTGTATCCAGATGCGATGCGTTTTTCACTGACGGTTGCTAAGAAATGTTGTTTGTAAACCTCCAGTTTTTTATCACACGCGTGAAAAACACATCAAAATGCATTGCACCCGCGCAGAAAAAACTGAGCAACTGAACGCAATCGCACACAAAACTGACTGAACTTGCTTGCAAAATGGTGCAAGTCTCACTTAATGCATCCGGACCTAATTCGTCACGCTCGTGTGAAAGAGGCTCTTCATTCAGCAGGACCTGCGCTGACGTCACCGCGCTGACCACGTGGTGAGCACGATGACCTCAGCGAAGGTCCTTTTTTCAGGTCCTTCAAGAAAAACAAAGAGGATCCCGGCTGTGCGATCAAGTGGATGGGGGGAGTTATGATTTTATTATTTTTTAACCGTCAATTGACATTTGACTTTGCATTCTGTATTAAAGAATGCTATTATTTTCCTTTATAACCAGGTAATAATGGAAAATAATAAAATCTACAGAACACCAAACCCAAACCTGAACTTCAGTGAAGAAATCCGGGTTCAGGTCTGGGTACCACATTCAGATTTTTCTCACGTGCGTGCAAAACGCATTGCACTCACGCGGAAAAAACCGAGCAACGAAACGCAAATGCAGCCAAGACTGACTGAAATTGCGTTCCTATTTGCGCGGGTTTCCTGCAATGCACCCTGAATGCATCCAGCCCTCACCCGTGATGCCCATGTGAAAGAGGCCTAAGGCTCTTGGAATATGCTGGGAGTTGTAGTCTACTAAAAGATAAACATACAATCGTATGAGCTTCCAATCATGTCATGAAAACTGTAGGTTTTGAATGCATGCTGGGAGTTGTAGTTGTAAACACTACAACTGCCATCATATTCTGAAAGTCTACAGCTCTCAGGATCTGGTGGGCTGGGGGTTGTAATTCCCAACAAATGAACAGAGAAACCCTTTGATAACCGTTCAGTAAAAAGCTGTACAGTTGGCTCTTGTGGGCACAGATGGCATACCACCAGGAACTCTCTTATGAGCCACCAGTTCACCATATTACAGTGCCACCACTTGTTATAGGGGTTGTCCTCCCATCTGTTTGGAAACTACAGCTCCCAGCATACCCAGAGAGCTTCATGCCTTCAGGTCATTCTGTTTTGTAGATCGTCTGGTTTGATTTCCATGTATATGAGCTGTAGGGTCGGCCCCAGACACCCCAGTCCGACAGTGTTGGGCCTGCCATTCCCAATCACTCCAGTACACGTTCTCTGTAGGGTCCTCAGCTGGAGCTGCTGGGCTCATTAGAGAACTATATTGGCTGAATTTCCATGACCAGTAGCCAATGGACACACACATGTGGGGGTTATCAGAGGTTATCAGAGGCAATTCATGTACTTCTCGTCTTGTTTGTGTGGTGACAAGTGGAAGGCTGAAAAGTCAGCCTGAATTTGTGGGAGGGGCATATTACCTTCTTAAGCCCCAGCCCCCAGCTCCTCAGGGCGCTTCTGTTCACATTCTGGATAGGGAGTCGCCTGCTCTGGTGCTGCATCTGTGCATGTCGTGAGTAGCTTTCATCTGGTTCGGTTCGGTTGGTTTGGTTTCGTTGTCATACACTGCCGTCACGTCTTCAGGAGAGGTAATTTTGCGCAAACAATGCGCCACAAGGGCTCCATCAGCCGCGGTCACATACTCCCGGCTCCCAGAGTTGGCATGCGTTCCAGCGTGGAACGCATGCCAATTCTCATGTCCGCACCAAATTGCTTCTTGTCTCCTTCCTTGGTTCCCTCCCTGTGTTCCCCTCCAACTTCCTCCCGAGACAGCAGGGGGGGCAGGGTCTGGCCCGCGGATCCCCCTCTCCACACGGCCTCCCCGTCCTCACCTCAGGCCCCACTGCAGGCCGGCGTGCGTTCCAGCGTGGAGCGCACGCCGGAAATCCGCCGCAAGGCATGGGCCGGGTCACGTGGTCGGCGTGCGTTCTGGCTTGGAGCGCACGCCGGAGTCCCTCGGCCGGGCCTGGGCCGAGATGTTTGTTTATAGTATATATATTCATAGTGTAGAATGATGTCACAGAAGCTTGTGTCTATACTGCTGAAATCTGGATCCTGGTGAATATATTTTATTGTATTTAGTGTTCCTATTAGGTCTATGGCCAAAGCAGGGGTATCTAGCCCCCAGGCAACGTCAGGCCATGCCCTCAAAAAAAGATAAAAAAATATATATATATATATATATATATATATATATATATATATATATATATATATATATAGTTAAAAAAAAACCAGGGTTCTAGCCTCCCCCTATTGGGGTTAGGCTACTTTCACACTAGCGGCACGGACCACCGGCAGGCCGTTCCGTTGTGTGAACAGCCTGTCGGATCCGTCCTGCTGCTAGTGAACGTGTGAGAAACTTTAATTATTATTATTTTTTTTTATTGTATAAAGAAATTTAAATATATCTACAAGTTAATCGGTAGGTTCCAATCTCCAGCCATTTTATACGCACTCCCGCCGTGCGCGAGCGAGGCAGTCATCCTTGGTTCCTCATTCCGCTGGGCTGGAAGGGACCAGGTTAGCACGGGTTAAAAAAATAAATAAATCGGGGGTCTCACCACAAGTAGTCCAGGCCATCATTACTCGCCATACCCATTCAGCGGTCACCATACGCTCACCGCAGTCTTCTACTCTATGGGCGACAGTGCCACATGTTATATGTCTATGCTTCACGTGATATACTGCTGTCTCATCTACTACCTACTTCTGTCTCCTGGCTCCCCAGGCTCATACCTACCTCTGCCTCCTGGATCGCCCAGGCACGCACCTACCTCTGCCTCCTGGATGGCCCAGGCACGCACCTTCTTCTGTCTCCTGGTTCGTCCAGGCTCATACCTACCTCTGCCTCCTGGATCGCCCAGGCACGCACCTTCTTCTGTCTCCTGGATCGCCCAGGCTCACACCTACCTGTCTCCTGGTTCACCCAGGCCTGTCATCCTCCCCGAAAGGTGTAGGTAAGCGCCTGATTCGCTCAGGATTCAATGTATTTGCCTGAATCGCTCAGGTTCCATGCGTCTGCCTGGAACGCTCGGGGGTTTCTCAGCAGGGTCCGGCTGGTTCCTGGTTACCCGGTTCGTGTCCGGCACGTCTGGATTTCTGTTTCCCACAGGTCTTGTTGCATGCAGCGCGACTTCGGGCCCTGATTCTGGCAGTTCAGGGTCATCCAGCAGTTGGCCATGATGCCCAGGCTGCATCCTGGTTCTCCGTCGCTTCATTCCAGTGCCACCAGATCACACCTCTCTCCGGGTCTCGTACCAACGCTAGTTTATTTCAGGTAAGCAGGGCCTCAGGCCACCGGAATTTTGATCCTTCCTCAATTGTGTCACAGGGCGTCTCCGTGTCCGGTTATTCCACGGTGCCAGGTTTCAGGTAAGGTCCAGCCGGGTGGCGGCTTTACGCACCTCCACAGCTCAGAGCTTTCCTTCATTCATCACGAGCCTCCATTCCTAGGTCTTCAGTGTCGCCGGAGAGTTGGCAGCGCTGTCCGTGGATTCCGGTAGGTTGCGATCCTTTTTATACCATGGTCATTCCTGTTTCCTTTCCGCTCTCGCCCGGTCACTCGGCCACCGCATAAAAAAAAAAGAAAAATATAAAAAAAGGGGGAAATATATATATATATTTTTGGGGGGGGGGGGTTTCCGGGGAGGGGGTTTCTGACGCACCCCAGGTCTCATTTCCCTGAATCGCTCGGGTTTTATGTATTCCCCTGAATCGCTCAGGTTTTACGTATTTTCCCTGAAATCACTCAGGTCATGTATTTCCCTGAATCGCTCAGGTTTGTATTTTCCTGTCTCTTCAGGTTGTCGGTATTTCCAGGGTGTATGTATTAATTTTACAGGCTATAGCTACTAGAGAGATCGTTGATCCAGGGAGTTATTCTGATTGCCTGATTGGAGTCGGGAAGGAATTTTTTATTCCCCTGAAGTGAGGAAAATTGGCTTCTACCTCACAGGGGTTTTTTGCCTTCCTCTGGATCAACTTGTGGGATAACAGGCCGAACTGGATGGACAAATGTCTTTTTCGGCCTTATGTACTATGTTATTATGTTACTATGTATTTTCCTGATTCACTCAGGTCACGTATTTCCCTGAAATCGCTCAGGTCTTATTTCCCACAGGTTGTTCGCATTTGCCTGAATCGGTCAGGATCCAATATATTTGCCTGAAACGCTCAGAGGTTTTCCCATACCATCAGGAAACTACCAAGCCGGCGTCAAGGTTTCCAAAGTTTTTCAAGGTCCCACCCGCAGGTGGCTTGAACGATGTCTCCTACACCCTGGCGTTCATAGCCCACTGTCACCGCAAATCTCAGGCTGTCATTTAACACCATCAAGCTGTACCTAGCGGGGAGACAGCACTGCGCCATGCGGGTAGGTGGCGCGCAGCCTGTCTCCGGTGAGATGTTTGGGCGACTCTCGTCCGCACTGGATGGATTTCCTTTTTGGCCACTCTCCTAGTTTGATTGTTAGGGCAGCCGTGTATCTCAGGTTTTGCGGGTTCCTCGGGCCAGGTGAGTTCACCAGCACCTCCCCTAAACGTTAGGGGTTGCCGGTGCGACAGTTGTCCTGGGCCCATGACCATTGTGGCCTCTGGCTCCCTTCCTAGGCTTACCCTCGCTCCTGGCTTCCGGCACAACACAGCCAGCTAGGTCAGGGGAAGCGCTTCACCCACTCATTACAGTTAAGCCTCTCCCATAAATCAATTATAACTATAAGAATGTGTACACCATACTGCTTTCATGAGACCAGACACACAGTTGGTTTCATGAAAGCATCTACCCCCCCCCCGAGCCATGGTAGAAGAGACTATTGGCTCCTTAACCTGATAGGAGTGGTTTTAGCAACTTGAACTGACCTCATAGGTATATTTAAAAACTGTAATGTAATCCCCATTTTCCCCCTCCCTTATTGACCGTCTCATACATATGGTTTGCAGCCATCTAGTGGAAAAAAAATCTGTACTACAGAATGTTCACACCACATTATATAGAGATATAAGGCCCATCTCTCACAGGTAAGAAAGACACAGGAGTGTGGTGTGAGCACCGACCCACAACAGCCAATAGCCTCCATGGATCCCACAGATGATGATCGGATCGAGATCTGGGAATTTAAAGACAAGTCGTCACCTTGATCGCTTCATGTTCCTTCTGATACCATCCACTTGACGCCAGGAGCCGAGGTTTTCAGCAGAGCATTGCTCAGAACATCACACTGAGTGCCATGTTCACCAGGTAAGTGGCACACATCACCTGGCCGTCCACATGATGCAATGCGATTCATCAGACCAGGCCTTCTTCCAATCTTAGATGGTTTTGGGAGTGGAGAGAGGTCAGACTGGACACTGTGATAGGTATGGGACTACATAGCCCCATATAGGTCAAGCTGCAATGCCTTGTGTGTCCTGACACCTTTCTATTAGAGTTGAGCTAAGCAATACATTCAAAGCAGAATTCAGTCCAGAGTTTTGTTTTGTTACCTATAGCGTTACCTTAAATACGTATAATGGGCAGTGGTAATTTATCGCCTTGTATATAACTGTGCGAAATTTATCATGGCTAATCCTTGCTGTTACCTGAAGCGTTAAATTACACCTGCCTGTAATATGGATTTAATGTATCGCCCTGTACATAACTGTGCAATGAAACAAAATGGATCATAGCTAATCCCTTCTGTTAGCTGTAGCATTACGTTAAGTCCATATAACGGGCAGGTGTAATTTATCGCCCTGTACATAACTGTGCAGTGGAGCAGAAATTATCATGGCCAATCCGTTCTGTTAGCGATGCAGTTTTTGTACACTATGGCCAACAGACAGTTACCTGGGCCTCCAAAGGAATAGGCAGTGGCAAAAATGTTGCTGTTGCCTGCACAAGTGGCAGGAGAAGAAGGAGGGGTAGCAGCTGCAGCAACCGACCAGAGCTGCCAGTGTCATCCAATGGTCATGCTTTGACCAACAATCTAACTGCATTGGAATGGTTGATTCGCTCTTCAACATCATCTTAAGTGACAACAGATATGCGCAGCCAGGAATCAGTGGGCTCCTCTGACACCACGCTAAATTGACATGGCCCAGGAACTGCCTCTATGCCCTCACCTGTCCTGAACCTGCAGCTTGCTTTTGCTGCTCCTTGTGCTAACCAAGTAATGTATGCCACCGGCTCTGCTCCGCTTTTCAGCCACACTGAGCTTTGTGAGGACAGTCAGCAGTTACAGGCCAGCCCAGACTTGGAGGAGAGGCCTGCTGTGGACTCCTTTAGGCATGCAACTTCCGGTGATGACAGTCGAGTGGGAGCAGATGTTGCGAGAGGTCAGGGACGTGCGCAAGAGACAGGTGAGGGTGACACAAGTGATGACCATACATTTGTAGAGGATGATGTAGCTGATCACACATGGGAGCCAGTTGAAAAGAGGGCATTATCATGAGCGAGGGTGGCAACGTGCCCGTTAGACAGCAGGGGGAAGCAGTGGGAGATCTGTAGCCAAACGTGGGAGGATTACACTGTCTGCTACTCGGGAGACTACCAGTAAGGGACACTCAAGCAGTGCACGGGTTCATAAAAGCAGCGGCAACCAGGTGGAATTGTACAATGCACTTTGTATGTGTCTTTTAATGAGGTATATATACATCAGGAGGAATTGTACAATGCACATATGTATATGTCTTTTGATGAGAAATTAGTCCTCTGCTGGGAAAAACATGTTTCATTGTTATGTTAAACCTTAAAACTCAATAAAATCGTTTAAACATAAAAGCAGCGGCAGGCAGACTTCACGCAATGGTGGACGAAAAATGCCAATCATCGTCAGTGTGGGAATTTTTCACCAAGTCACTGGGGGACATTAGTATGGCAGTATGCAGGATTTGTGGGCAAATGGTGAGGCGTAGCGAGGGTGCTAATGTTATCATGAGGGCCCTGCGTCAACACATGGAGCGTCACCATAAAGTGGAGTCAGAAAACCATGCCACTCATTTAGTCTTAGAGCCTGATGCAGCACTCACTGCATCTCCCACCGGCCCGTACCCCACTCAAGCAGTCAGGGCGTATCAACGTCAGCAAAAGGAAGCTGTCGTTCCTTCCCATGGACATCAATGTCTATTGCTCCTGATGCTCATTCTCTAACTTGTTTCCACAGCAATCAATCACCGAGGCGATTGCAAAAAGACAACAGTATGTGTGCACTCATCCAACGGGCTAGAAGCTGAATGTGCACCTGGCCAAGTGGCTGGTACTACAGTCCCTCCCTTCCCTTGTAGTTGACTTTGCACATTTCAGAGAACTGATGGCTTGTGCCCACTCAAGGTGGAGAGTCCCAAGCTGACATTACTTTTCCAAAAAAGCTGTACCAGCCCTGCACATGTACATTGGGCAGAAGGTGGGCCAGTCCTTGGGCCTCTCAGTATCTTATAGAGTTCACGCTAGCGCTGATGTATGCAGTTGTGACTATGGTCGAGGACAATATATGTCGTTCACAGCCCATTGGGTAAATGTGGTTCCCGTCCAGGCACACCAGCAACTTGGCCAGGTGATGGTAATGCTGCCTACGCATTGTAACGTTGGAATTTCTGTACCAATGTCCTCCTCTGCCTCCTCATCCTCCACCTTGTCCTCATCCTCCAATGTAGGAACAGTTCACAGTGGTCCTAGAGCATATCACTTATGCAAAGCTAGGCATTGTCACACGGTTCTGAACCTGGTTAGCCTGGGCAAATGGAGCCATACTGGGAAGGAACTGCTAAGTGTCATCAGTAAATAAATCAAACACTGGCTGTCTCCTCGCCAACTGGAGATTGGAACCATGGTTACGCATAACAGGAAGAACATTAAATTCTGCGCTGCGTCAGTGAGGGCTGATCCATGAGCCCTGCATGGGACATGTCTTCAATCTCATTGTCACCTAGTTCCTGTGACATTTCCACCTGTTTGAAATCCACGTTCCATATGTTAGACCGCCTGTATGAGCCGAGGAAGGCGGTCAATGACTTCTTAATACTGCAGACGGACAGGTCTACTCTCCGGTTAGACTCCCAGGTTAGCCAGTGGCAGCTCATGCGTGACACATGCCATTTGCTCAGGCTCTTTGAGGAGGCCACTGTATTTGTCAATCGGCAGAACTACGGGATAAATTATGTCATTCTACTCCTTCATGTCTTGGAGGAGATGCTGGCAAATCTGTTTGGGGAGGGGAGAGAAGTCGTGGTGCCTACATCTCACAACCACCTGAGCCCTGAGAAGAATGAACTGGCAGAGGAAGAGGAATTTTAGACACAACTAGGTGGTTTATCTGCCCGAGCATGAGGAGCTGAAGGGCGATGACAAAGACGAGGCAGATGACCAGGGGCATTGCTGGAGTCTGGAGAGATCCGGGGCACGAGCCCACGTGAAGCCACGCTCCCACCCCATGAAGCCATGCCCTCATCACCACCGTAGGGGGGGCCTTCATAGTAGTCATTAACCCCTTTCAGCAGTCCCCCCCTTGAGTGAATGGGGGACTGCTGAATGGGGTTAATAACTACAGTGAAGTGCCTAGCCGTCTGGGCAATCCCACAGATCCCCCATAAGTGTCATCCACCACAGATCCCCCATAAGTGTCATCCACTACAGATCCCCCATAAGTGTCATCCGTCACAGATCCCCCATAAGTGTCATCCACCACAGATCCCCCATAAGTGTCATCCACCACAGATCCCCCATAAGTGTCATCCACCACAGATCCCCCATAAGTGTCATCCACCACAGATCCCCCATAAGTGTCATCCACCACAGATCCCCCATAAGTGTCATCCACCACAGATCCCCCATAAATGTCATCCACAGATCACCTCCGCGCCCAGCGCCACCTCCTAGCTAATTTGTTCACTTCACTTCGCCTCTGTGTAATCTCGCACTGGCAGAGGCATCGTCGAGCGAGGTGTGCTGGAAGACGGCGCTTGCGCACTTTGCTCGACGATCCCTCTGCCAGTGCGCCTGTGCGAGATTACACAAAGGCAAGTGAAGTGAATAAATTAGCTAGGAGGCGGCGCCATGGAAGTAAGCGAGCAGCGCAGTATTTGCATAATTACTCACGCTATCAAGAGGTGGATTTCGGGTTTAGCTTGAAGGGTTATTGTACGATCCCATAAAAGTACATTTTAAGAGTGAGCTGCTGACTTGGCCACAATGCTGGGTGTTCATTAGCACCGCACTGATGGACAGACTGGTTGCTACGTAGCAGTCATCCGCCGGCCCTGCATTCGGGGCACTGGACAAAACATCCGGAGCTCCAGCCCTGAATGTTTTGAACTTACGACGCCTCTGCAGATGACCCCGACAGACCGTGGCAGTATGCAGTGGACATGGAGGCCCTCTGAGTCTCTTGCACTACTGTATGGGGGCAGTGTGGCGAACACTACTGTATGGGGGCAGTGTGGAGGACACTACTGTATGGGGGCAGTGTGGAGGACACTACGGTATGGGGGGCAGTGTGGAGGACACTACTGTATGGGGGGCAGTGTGGAGGACACTACTGTATGGGGGGGCAGTGTGGAGGACACTACTGTATGGGGGGCAGCGTGGAGGACACTACTGTATGGGGGGCAGCGTGGAGGACACTACTGTATGGGGGCAGCGTGGTGGACACTACTGTATGGGGGCAGCGTGGTGGACACTACTGTATAGGGGGCAGTGTGGAGGACACTACTGTATAGGGGGCAGTGTGGAGGACACTACTGTATAGGGGGCAGTGTGGAGGACACTACTGTATAGGGGGCAGTGTGGAGGACACTACTGTATAGGGGGCAGTGTGGAGGACACTACTGTATAGGGGGCAGTGTGGAGGACACTACTGTATAGGGGGCAGTGTGGAGGACACTACTGTATAGGGGGCAGTGTGGAGGACACTACTGTATAGGGGGCAGTGTGGAGGACACTACTGTAT
Source organism: Bufo gargarizans (assembly GCF_014858855.1). Taxonomy (NCBI): domain Eukaryota; kingdom Metazoa; phylum Chordata; class Amphibia; order Anura; family Bufonidae; genus Bufo; species Bufo gargarizans. Next base: position 166,680,364 of record NC_058088.1, on the reverse strand, counting down.
AGGGGGCAGTGTGGAGGACACTACTGTATAGGGGGCAGTGTGGCAGGCACTACTGTATGGGGGCAGTGTGGCAGGCACTACTGTATGGGGGCAGTGTGGCAGGCACTACTGTATGGGGGCAGTGTGGCAGGCACTACTGTATGGGGGCAGTGTGGCAGGCACTACTGTATGGGGGCAGTGTGGCAGGCACTACTGTATGGGGGCAGTGTGGCAGGCACTACTGTATGGGGGCAGTGTGGCAGGCACTACTGTATGGGGGCAGTGTGGCAGGCACTACTGTATGGGGGCAGTGTGGCAGGCACTACTGTATGGGGGCAGTGTGGAGGACACTACTGTATGGAGGCAGTGTGGCGGACACTACTGTATGGGGGCAGTGTGGAGGACACTACTGTATAGGGGCAGTGTGGAGGACACTACTGTATGGGGGGCAGTGTGGAGGACACTACTGTATGGGGGGCAGTGTGGAGGACACTACTGTATGGGGGGCAGTGTGGCGAACACTACTGTATGGGGGGCAGTGTGGCGAACACTACTGTATGGGGGGCAGTGTGGCGGACACTACTGTATGGGGGCAGTGTGGCGGACACTACTGTATGGGGGCAGTGTGGAGGACACTACTGTATGGGGGCAGTGTGGAGGACACTACTGTGTGGGGGAAATTACTGTATGTGGGCAGTGTGGGGGAAATTACTGTATGGGAGCAGCATGGGGGACGTTGCTATTGGGAAGGCACTGTAGGGGCAATTCTATTATTTCTAGAGACACTATACAGGGATTATTACCTGGAGCACAATATAGGGTGTTGCTATTACTGGGGCACTCTATAAGAAATGATAGCTGCTGTAGACACTATAGGGACATTGGGGTCATTTATCAAACTGGTGTAAAGTAGAACTGGCTTTAGTTGCCCAAAGCAACCAATCAGATTCCACCTTTCATATTTGACAGCTCTTTTGGAAATCCAGTTCTACTTTACACCAATTTAATAAATGACCCCAATTATGCCTATTAGGGTCACTATTTTTTCAGCAGTATAGTACCTGGGGCATTGGGGGGCACAACGGGCACAGTATTGGGGGTGGCAGCAGGATGACACTGTGGGGACACCAGGATGAGGAGGTTGATGGAAAAATTGAGAAATCTAACGTGTCTGTGTTACAAACTCTGTAGAGACGAGATGTGTCTGAAAGAATTTGTCATGGTGGTCTAACGGAGGAGAAGAGGAAAGAGAAGGTCTACATGACAGGAGATGTCCCTGGATGTAAGAGGTATGTGGCCAAGTATTGGGGGGAGGGGGGGTGCCAGAGTAATGACCCGCCCCGGGTGCCAAACACTCCGGGCACGCCACTGTGTATTATGTTATGTACTCCCACACTGTGTATTATGTACTCCCACTACTTTCAGTATTATGTACAGTACTCCCACACCATGAATGTACTCCCACCCTGAATATTATGTACAGTACTAACACGCTGAGTATTATGTACTCCTACTCTATAAATATTATGTACTCCCACACTGAGTATTATGTACTCTCATTCTATAAATATTATGTACTCCCACACTCAGTATTATGTACTCCTACTCTATAAATATTATGTACTCCCACACTGAGTATTATGTACTCCTACTCTATAAATATTATGTACTCACACGCTGAGTATTATGTACTCCTACTCTTTAAATATTATGTACTCCCACACTGAGTATTATGTACTCTCATTCTATAAATATTATGTACTCCCACACTGAGTATTATGTACTCCTACTCTATAAATATTATGTACTCACACGCTGAGTATTATGTACGCCTACTCTATAAATATTATGTACTCCCACACTGAGTATTATGTACGCCTACTCTATAAATATTATGTACACCCACACTGAGTATTATGTGCTCCCAGTGTTGGACTGGGCTGTCTAGGGCCCACCAGTAAAGTTTATTTTGGGGGCCCGCCATACGGATACATCCAAATATTACCTCCTCACACAACAGCAGACAGCAGCAAGATGCTAGAAGATGATTAATTATCGGGTCCTTGCAGCAACTTTGAGCAGACAGGTCCCTGAGAAAGGGTGACACTGGCTGTGCTGCCTCTGTACCGATAAGTCATCTCTATAATAATAATAATAATAAACTGGGTAATTTCTTAAGTATCTGCCCATTTTTTTTTTTTTAATGAACTTAGGCTGGTTGAGGTGCTGTACACAGCCTATCTCTATGTAGTGCAGTAAGTCTACTGTGTTATGTGCCACTTGTGCAGGGGGTGAATGACAAGGGCCCCCCGAGGGATTCTCCTGTACCGCTGGGGGACAGTCCGAGCTTGGTCATCCTTAAGATAGGGCATCAGTTATAAACTCTGGATTGTTAGCTTTAATACAAGACATGACATAGATCTCAACCGGCTAGATGTAGCAGAGCTGAAGTTATAATTTAAAGGGAATCTCTGCTTTGGACAACCTCTAGTTGTCAGAAAGTTCCCTTTAGGCCCCTTTCACATGGACGAGTTTCCCGCGTGGGTGCAATGCGTGTGGTGAACGCATTGCACCCGCACTGAATCCGGACCCATTCACTTCAATGGGGCTGTGCAGATGAGCGGTAATTTTCACGCATCACTTGTGCGTTGATTGAAAATCGCAGCATGTTCTATATTCTGCGTTTTTCACGCAACGCAGGCCCCATAGAAATGAATGGGGCTGCGTGAAAATCGCAAGCATCCGCAAGCAAGTGCGGATGCGGTGCGATTTTCAGGCATGGTTGCTAGTAGATGATAGGGATGAGCAACCCTGGACCCCATTAAAGTAAATTCACCGTATTATTTTCCCTTATAACATCTTCTATCTTCATTCAGCAGGACCTGCGCTGACGTCACCACGCTCACCGTGTGGTGAGCGCGATTACGTCTTCAAAGGTCCTTTTGCAGGTCCTGAAAGAAGAAGAAAGAAGATGATGCCGGCTGCACGGTCAAGTGGATGAGGTGAGCTAATTTTTTTTTTTTAACTCCTCAAGGCACATGTTACTAAGCATTCTGTATTAAGAATGCTATTATTTTCCCTTATAACAATGCTATAAGGAAAAATAATAAAGTCTACACAACACCGAAACCAAACCCGAACTTCAGTGAAGAAGTTCTGGTCTGGGTACCACATTCAGTTTCTTATCACTCGCGTGCAAAATGCATTGCACTCGCGCAGAAAAAACTGAACAACGCAATAGCAGTCAAAACTGACTGAACTTGCTTGCAAAATGGTGCGAGTTTCACTGAACGCACCCTGAACGCATCCGGAGCCAATCCGTCATGCTCGTGTGAAAGAGGCTTTAGGCCCCTTTCACACGGGTGTTGCGGGAAAATGTGCGGGTGCGTTACGGGAACACCCGCAATTTTTCTGCGCGAGAGCAAAACATTGTAATGCGTTTTGCACTCGCGTGAGGAAAATCGGCATGTTTGGTACCCAAACTTCTTCACAGAAGTTCGGCTTGGGATCGGTGTTCTGTAGATTGTATTATTTTCCCGTATAACATGGTTATAAGGGAAAATAATAGCATTCTGAATACAGAATGCATAGTGCAATAGCGCTGGAGGGGTTAAAAAAAAATAAAAAATTATTTAACTCACCTTAGTCCACTTGTTTGCGTAGCCCGGCATCTCCTTCTGTCTCCTTTGCTGAACAGGACCTGTGGTGAGCATTCATTACAGGAACAGGACCTGTGATGACGTCACTCCGGTCATCACATGTTCCATCACATGATCTTTTACCATGGTGATGGATCATGTGATGGAACATGTGATTACCGGAGTGACGTCATCTCAGGTCCTGTTCATGTAATGAATGCTCACCCCAGGTCCTGTTTAGCAAAGGAGACAGAAGGAGATGCCGGGCTACGCGAACAAGTGGACTATGGTGAGTTAAATAATTTTTTATTTTATTTTTTAACCCCTCCAGCGCTATTGTACTATGCATTCTGTATTCAGAATGCTATTATTTTCCCTTATAACCATGTTATAAGGGAAAATAATAATGATCGGGTCTCCATCCCGATCGTCTCCTATCAACCGTGCGTGGAAAATCGCACCGCATCCGCACTTGCTTGCGATTTTCACGCAACCCCATTCATTTCTATGGGGCCTGCGTTACGTGAAAAACGCTGAATATAGAGCATGCTGCGATTTTCACGTAACGCACAAGTGATGCGTGAAAATCACCGCTCATGTGAACAGCCCCATAGAAATGAATGGGTCGGTATTCAGTGCGGGTGCAATGCGTTCAACTCACGCATCGCATCCGCGCAAAATACTCGCCCGTGTGAAAGGGGCCTTAGTGTTACAATTCTCGGCAGATACACCACAGGGGGATTAAGCGTTGCACTATACCACCCGTTCAAATCTAGCAGGCTGCTGCAGCAGCTGTAGACAGAAATATAAAAATGTTATGGGCATCAGAATATGGCGATACAAAGGAAAAAAATATGTTTTCAAAGGTTTTAAATTTTTTAAATGTAGTAAAAATAATGAAAAACAAAATACATTTTGTATCATACTAACCAGAAAAATTGGGTTGTCATTTCTACTGCGTTATAAATTGACATATTTTTTTCCAATTTCATCACAAAGAATTTTTCCCCTGTGTTAGCTATGTTAAGATAAACAGTGCCATTAACCCCTAAGGACCCTGCCATATTTCACCTGCAAATCTGACATGTGTCACTTTATGTGGTGAAAACTTTAAAACACTTTTACTTATCCAGGCCATTCTGAGACTGTTTTCTCGTCACATATTGTACTTCATGACAGTGGTAAAATTGAGTTAAAAAAAATCATTTTTATTTATAAAAAAATACCACATTTATCCAAAAATTTAAAAAATTTACAAATTTCAATTTCAATTTCTCTACTTTTATAATAGTAATGCCTCCAAAAATAGTTATTACTTTACATTTACCATATGTCTACCTCATGTTTGGATCATTTTTTGAATGCCATTTTATTTTTTGGGGACGTTAGAAGGCTTAGAAGTTTAGAAGCAAATCTTGAAATTTTTCAAAACCCACTTTTTAAGGACCAGTTCAGGTCTAAAGTCACTTTGGTAGGCTAACATAATAAAAACCACCCAAAAATGACCCCTGTGACAATCTACGACCGCTGCGGCCACAATACATCGCAAAACCGTCACAGCGCTCCTAGTGGTCAATCCGCAACCAGGCCTCCCAGCCACTTTCAGCACACCGACAGTCTAACTTGAGTCCGTACAGTCGATAGGCTGAAAGCGCAGGGATTGGACCGCAGACTGACTGCAAGTAAGCGTGTGAGCGATTGGACCGGAACCACACACAGGGTAGTTTAACTGCCACCACCTTGCGATTTATGGGAGCAAGGAACCCACGATCTGGATAACAGAACCAAGTAGCTTTCTCTTCGGAAAGGCTAGGGTAAGTTTTTGCAGTGTTTGAAAGCAGGCATATGGCTAGAGAAATGACTTGGAGGTCATTTATTTTATATATATATATATATATATATATATATATACACACATATATACATACACAATACAACTTCTCAATATGTGCAATGATTGAAAGAAAATACTTATTTTCCGCAGAAAAGATGTCCGTTGGTGAAATAGTCCGTTGCAGGGATAAAATCCAAGAGTCCAGAGTGTAATATTCTGAATATGCCTACAGCCCACGGGTTCTCTGGCTGAGGCCCTCTTCAGGTGTTGTTAAAAGTGGAGAACTCCTTTAGCAGATTCTAGGCCCTTGTTATAAGGATCCCAGAATCAAGGCGGGGAATTGAGAGTCCGTCTGCTGGGGCAGGCTGTGTTTCTGAGATAAATGCCAGTTCTGAAATATGGTATGTGCCATATCTCGGAATGTCTCCGCTGTACATAATTAGATTCACATTCCCCACAAAATATGGAGTTCAGGGATACCAAATATGACTATTATAACTGGTTCTATGATGGGGTAACACCATAACTTTACCTGGGCATCTCCTAGAGATATGTTTGTCATATGTAAATGTCCAGTGAATTCTGAGTGACGCAATGACGTAATTTTTACATCCGTAAGATGCATGGTCTCTCTTAAAAAGGGTAAAAATCATATCTCAGATTCATGTTTCAATCAGGAAACCTTGGTGCCGGCCTGTCTGACTCAAGCTAGCTTACAAGCCCCTTATGGCAGCGACACCAAATGGCTCCCCCCCAGGTGTAGTCTTCACACCTAGCTGTGATATCTCTGCAGAAAAAGGAAGTTCTTTTGTGTAGGGTCAACCTAAGGAAACCAGCTGTAATCTACTGGGCATCTATTGACTGACTTGAACAAAAGGACCCTTGAACAAAAGTAGCCCTGGATACACAGAAGGAGACGCTCTGAGTAATCAGATTACTCTGTAGCTTCAGGGCCCTATGGAAATAAATACTGTTTATTAGACCCATTGATCAATAAGGGATAGTAATATTGATAATATTGGGCAGACGGTTCAATATTCTCGCGGATCATCCGGGACAACTCCCCCCCGCGTCTGCGGCTAGACATCCTTCCACAAGACAAATGGTGTCGCCGCTAGCCTGCGCTGATCGGTCTGGATTGCCGTTTCCTTGGGATAAGCCATCTGCAATTTGAAGTCTGCTGCCTGCCCTGTGCTGGATGGTAAAATCGTACTGCTTCAGCGACAAGCTCCAACGTAGGAGCTTTCTGTTGGACCCCGCAGTACAGTTCAGCCAACTGAGAGGATTATGGTCCGTAATGATTGTGAAGGAGCGGCCGTACAGATAGGATTGAAGCTTCTGTAGGGCCCACACAATCGCCAGACACTCTTTTTCTGTAGTAGAGTAGGAGACCTCTCGGGGAAGAAGTTTCCGACTCGGGTACAGAAGAGGATGCTCGTCCCCCTTTCCATCCACCTGGCTTAAAACAGTGCCGAGACAGTAATCTGATGTGTCGGTTTGGACTTGAACACCCGCCCCCCAGTCGATGGAAACCCGGGCTTGGGGAATGTGAGAAAGAGTGCCCCCCACCCCAGTAAGGGTGAGATACTTGTCTGGGATAATGTCCTTTGTTGACACAAGGTGCGGATGCACCAGGGTAACATCGGCTCCCGTGTCCCGGAAACCGGTGATGAGATGGTCATTCACCGTGACAAGCTAGTGGTTGCTGGTGATGGGGTAAATCGCCTCTCCACCGGCGAACAAAGCGGTTGAGGACGATGGTTCACGCTGGGGTGCGCTGGCTGGCTGTGTCTGTCGTGGGCGAGGTACAGGGGGTCCAGATGCTGTCGGTGGCTGTCTCTGCTCAGGACAGTTGAATTTCATATGTCCAGGCTTGCGGCAGTAGTGACAGGTGATTCCATCAGGTGCCCCAGGTCTGGAAGCAGTAGCTGCACTTAGTGGTCTCTGTGGTGGACGGCCCACAGAGGCAGGAGGGTCTGCCCTGCCATTGGGCACAGATAATGGCCAATAGGATAGAGAAGGCGCTCATAGGGTAAGTAAATTCAGCAAATCAGATTTCTAATAAAATAAATGGTTTGCTCACTTATTGCGGTTGCATCAATTGGATGCAACTGCAATGGAGATCGAGTGTAGATAAGTGACAGTTGGTGCAGCCTAGATTCGTCCGATCGCCTTGGGCAGGAGCCACCCTGCCGCTTGGGTAATGGTATAAAGAAAAGTACGATGGACCTTAGGTTGAGCGTGTGGACTGCAGAGGGCGCACGATATAACCGATCAAAGGCAATATATTGGTTTCAGCAGTATTCCATTTATTCGTAAGAGTCTTACAAATAAATGGAATACTGCTGAAACCAATATATTGCCTTTGATCGGTTGTTTCGTGTGTTAGGTCATGTCATATTTTTATACAGGAAGTTGATACGGACGAGTTAATACCTAATATGTTTACTTTTTTATTTATTTATTTAAGTTTTACACAATAATATAATTTTTTTAAGCAAAAAAAATAATCATTTAAGTGTATCCATAGTCTGAGAGCCATATTTTTTTAATTTTTTTAATATTTTTTTTCTCTGAGCGACTGTCTTAGGTAGGGTATTATTTTTGCGGGATTAGATGACCGTTTTATTGGCACTATTTTGGGGTACATATGACTTTTTGATCGCTTGTTATTACACTTTTATTGATGTAAAGTGACCAAAAAGTTAATTTTTTATTTTTATGGTGTTCACCTGAGGGGTTAGGTCATGTGGTATTTTTATAGAGCAGGTTGTTACGGACGCGGCGATAACTAATATGTATACTTTTTTTATGTACTTAAGTTTTACAGAATAACAGCAGTTTTGAAACCAGTCTCCATATTCTGAGAGCCATAGTTTTTTTTATTTTTTGGGCGATTGGCTTAGGTAGGGGCTAATTTTTAGCGGGTTAGATTGGTACTATTTTGGGGGGTATACACCTTTTTGATCGCTTGGTGTTGCACTTTTAGTGATGTAAGGTGACAAAAAGTTTTTTTTAGCACTGTTTTTCTTTTCTTTTTTTGATGGTCTTCATCTGATGGGTTAGGTCATGTAATATTGCGGCGATACCTAATATGTCTACTTTTCTTTTTTTCCCTATTTTTTACAAATTTTCTTTACTTTATTTTGGAAAGAGGACGCTTTTTTTTGTAAAACTTATTTTGTAACTTTTTTTTCCACTTTATTTTTTGTCCCACTCTGGGACTTCCAACTTTTGGTGGTCTGATACCCTTTGCAATGCTTTACAATTCTTCTGTATTGTAAAGCATTGGCTGTAAGTGTATTACTCAGTGTAATACATTTACAGCTTCCTGAATGTGAGATCCAGGGGGCTGGATTTCACAGGCTGTCATGGAAGGCAGCCACGATGCCTAAGAAAGGCCTCGGGCTGCCTTCCCTGCCATTGGGTCCCCGTCACAGCAGAGCGGGGACCCGATGGCTGCTTCCTCCCTGCACGGACATCGCACGTGCCTCGGTCAGTGCGGTCAGCAAGGGTTAATGATTTCACCGTTGTAGGCGCTGGTCTTTATAGGGGTTATCCCAACATAATGATCACTGTTAAATCTGTTAATGATTTGACAGTGATCATTTTTGTAAATATACTTTATTAACAAATTTCCACTGATTAGGATAAAATTCATCCCCACCTACCTTATTGTTGTGACTCGGTCTCCCCTGGTTACGACCACCGCTCTTCTCCAAAATCCTGATGGTCGCGCTTGCCCAGAAGACTTCTTTTCTCCCGGCCGGCCCGCTCGCAATCAAGATGAAGCCCGCCCCAGCTTGAATCCAGGAAGCGAATGCGCGGTGGCAGCAGGTAAGTATAAAAACGCAAAGTGGGATAACCCCCACGGATATCTGCGCCATACATGTATGTTAAGGGTTTGAAAAATACAACTTGACCCACAAAAAAACAAGCCCACTTACAGCTATGTAAACAGAAAATGAAAAAGATGAAAAATAAATTGTGGCTCTTGGAAGGCGGGGAAGGGGAAACGAAAATACACTGTTTCATCAGTCACTATCACACTCCATGGGCTTAGATACACTGTTTCATGAGTCAGTATCAGGCACAGACAGGGGCAAGGGGGCACACAGGCAGCGGGCACAGACATACCTGAAAAGCCCAGTGAGTCAGTCACTGATGTGTGCTGCTGTGCCGCTGCCGCGCTGTTTCTCCCGCCTGCCGCTCCGCCGCACTGTATGTGAAAAACTGTGTTAAAACTTCACTGCCGGGCGTCAGGCCCCTTGTCAGCCTGGGCCCCGAAGCAGCCGCCTTCCCTGCTTCCCCGGTAGCTATGCCACTTGTTTGAGTACAGGAGCTTTATGTTGGGGCCCTGAGTATTAAGTACAGTGTGTCTATGTAGGATGAGGGTGAGACTCTTACCTTTTATCCTTAATATCATTTCAGTTGTATGGTGTATGTTGGGAGTGGCCTATTATATGTAGGAGGGGCTTATAACAATGGATGGGGCCTAAAAATGTGGACTCTCCCTATACAAAATTTCTGGGTGCTTTTTATCACATATCATATGGACACACTAAAAAATCACTTTTTTTTCAAAAATGCTTTATTATGTTGTAAGGTACCTGTAAAAGGTAGTGTCCGAAGTGGAAATAGTGTGCTTGAGATCCAGGCAAAGCGTCGTCAGGCGAATAGTTCAGAATCAAAATCCGGAGAAGAGTCAGGCAGGCTAAGGTCATTCACGATCTGGCGGCAAGGTACAAAATCAGCAGGCTGTTCAATACAAGGAAGGAGTTCAATACAAGGAAGATCACTGAAGTCAAAACACCTGATGGGATATAGGTAACTCCATCTTGTCTCTCTTTGCTGACCAGTACATCTGTTTAAGATCTCCATCCCCCTTTTTGGAATGTGAGACACTTCCTGAGCGGTTTCAAGAATACCCAAACATTCCTAAAAGTTGGAAGTTTCACCTTATAAGGTCATCAGGATTTTAGATGCATAGTGGCCCATGTGTCCATACCTGATTGGTCAAGTGCTGTTACTACTGCATCCTTTATGTTAATGCAGAGCTCATGTGTATGAATACTATAGGTTGTGATAAATGCTAACACATGATTGGATGTAAAGAAAGTTCAACCCCTCCTATATCTACTTGTGCTCTTCTGCCATTAAACAGAGTGAATTTGAACAAGACACATGTTTGTCATTCGTTCACCTCCTGGTACCAGCCGATAAGATTTAATCCAAGCTTGCTGCCGAGATCATTTAGAGGGACACTAAGGTAAAGGGGTCCGTATATATAGAGTCCAACAGCTGGGGGCATCGTCTGGGATTGAGAGGTTCATCTTCACGTCCACAGTGAAGGACATCAATTTTTGTCCTTCTTGGACCTGGAGGCACTGACCAAAATCTCAATCAAGTAAGTTGAACCATCTATTTATGATTTCGGTAGATTGCTGTGTCCGGGACACGCAATTATAGCTCAGGGAGCTAAAGTAGGCAGTAAGTGGTTCCGGGAACCCATGCCCTTTGTAGTACGTACTAGAGATACTGTTCAGGGAACAGAAAGGTTAAAAGCTTGGATTAACTCTTACATATATATATATAGTATAAGTATTTTAGAAGTGATAAGACTATCTGTTTGTGTGAGATACTGACCGGGTGGTAAGTGTACGGTCATATCCCACTGTTATTGTCAAATTGATGTATTTTGGGTTATTTACTGTTAATGTGTAAAATTGTTTGTGCTGTGGAGGACCGCAAGACGCCCCAATTTTTCGGCTAGGAATAATCTGATGACCCGGAAAATATGAACGCAAGTGGCGGTCCAAAGCAACAATAGTCGATAGGGGTCCAAAGAATATAGAGAGACATTAAGATACGAATCAGCTGATCAGTTGACAGGTCTTGTCGGCGCTATTTCAGTGCAGTACAGCCAGTCCTGACGGCGATTGTCTCACTTATTCTTTGAACTATAAATACTAACATGGGAGGACAAGAGTCTAAGACTAAATTCCCTAAATCAGAACCAGGAGAGACTTGCAAAATCTATGTAGCTCGTGTTAGTCCAACAAACTATTACCTGATCAACCCGTGGGTAGATAATCTAGCAGGCTGGACTGAGGCAATGGATGCTGCAGATCCATTCCCCAGGAACGGTGATAATAGTATTTATCATATGGATATGGTCAAAGGACTATGTCTAGGTGATAAAACAGCCTGGCCGCATTTTGATGCGGATCCTTCCTGGGACATGGAGTACATGTCCAGGGGAGGAGAACAGTGGCTGGAAATAGCCCCCCACTGGTATGATGCAGGTAATAGCAAGAAGAATAGGAATCTAAAAAGTCCCAAAAATGATAGGACTTTACATGAAATAGAACAGGAGGTAGGCACAAAGAAGAGAAGTCAGAAATCCCCTCCACCTTATAATAATTCCACCCCCACAGTACCTATGTACCCAGTTCTGACTCAGGATGAGGAAGATGCTGTAACAGCAGTTATACCATTGAAACTAGAAGAGAAATACCGACCCCCCATGCCAACATTTGGAGACATAATGGAGCGTGGTTCAATCATTGGCACACCGCATACTAGTTATAATACACGCAGTGCAAGTAGATTGAAAGATGAAACAGAACAGGAAGAATCAAAAGAGGGAGTCCAAGTAATCGCTCCCTTTCTGACAGTAGGACAACACTTAGTAAAAAAGCCCATAGAAATAGATGATCTCAACAAAATTATTAAATATTGTCCCAAACCTTCCATAGCCCCACTGGGGACTATTACATACCTAAAAAAGGCCTGTAGAGGGCGCAACTATACACAGGAAGATTTAAGGCTTATCCTGGATGGTATTATAGGAACACACACAACATGGGACTGGGAGAAGGTCAAATCCATATCTATGATTGCACAACGCGGTGATGCTCCAGATTACATATGCAATACTGAAGAGGGTCAGAAAAGAATATGGGAGGAGATTGAGACCCATATGAATGAGGTTTTTAAACTAAAATCTTCATTGCCCGTAGCAGTGGCCTGCAGACAGAAATCTGCTGAAACAGTCACTGAATTCTGGAAAAGATTCATTGACTGCTGGAAGACTGAGGCTGGGCTACCTGTGCGTGACAATGATAGTTTGATTATCTCCACATTCATAAATAATTTGTCAGATAAGTTGATTTTAACGGTGAAGCAAAATGTGTCTTCATGGACTTCAGATACAATTGACGATTTTGAGAAACATCTCTTTGAAAAGGAAGCGGCTGGTTGTTTTGAGATGAGGAGAGCAACATCCCCCACACACGCATATAGTGGTAGAGGCAGGGGCAGAGGGGGGAGGAGGGGTAGAAATAATACCAGACCCTACAATGAAAGACATGACTCATTGCCAAATAATTGTTGTTACAACTGCGGACAGGAAGGACATTGGGCACGTCAATGCCGCGCTCCAAGAAGGGGGGGAGGTCAAGACTATAACACACAGAAACCTGATACTCAGTCACAAAATAATCAACCAAGTCAGATAAACCACAGACAAGGTTCACAGAGTCAGCCCAGATTCCCATTAGATTGGCATCAGCAAAACTTATACTGAGGATGCCCAGGAGGGACACGCCCCAACTTTCACACAGGTCACTACACATTGGAAGGACACACCAGTAATTCTACTTAGAATAGGAGGACGAAAAGTGGGGTTTATGGTAGACAGTGGAGCTACTTCTAGTGTGTTAAACAGCTCAATGTACAAAGGGCCTTTAAGGAAGAGTGCGCCCTCTATGGGAATAAATGGGGTACTGACAAGGACATACAGAACAGATTCCTTACCAGTAGAAACCATTGATAGGGAATACATTACAGATCATGCTTTTAGCATCATACCAGAATGTCCTGTGAGTCTTCTGGGAAGAGACTTATTCATTAAGTTAGAATTGCAAATCACTGTTGAGAACAATGGCATCAGTGTATACTCTGATGCTTTGCCCATAATAACCCCCACACCTCTGATCCTTACAAACTTACAAGATCACTCAGAATTAGAGGAAATAGACCCATCATTGTGGGCAAAAGGGGACTATGATACAGGATTCATTGACTGCACACCATACAAAGCAACCATCAAAGAGGGCAGTACACCTGTATATCAGAAACAATACCCGCTGTCAAAAGAGAAACTTGATGGACTTAGACCAATGATAGAAGAATTCCTACAAAAGGGAATCCTGGAAGAGGTGATTTCACCCTACAGTACGCCTGTAAATCCAGTGACAAAGGCAGATGGTACTATCCGCTTTGTACAGGATTTAAGGGCAATAAATAATATCATTGTGCCTATTGCTCCTATTGTCCCAGATGTCACCTCACTTCTTTCTGCCATTCCTGCAGACGCTGTCTACTTCAGTGTGATAGATCTGAAGAATGCTTTCTTTTCTATCCCAGTTGATAAGGCAACCAGACTACTTTTTGCTTTTTCCTTTGACGGACGACAACTGACCTGGTGCAGAATGCCTCAGGGATATGCCGATTCACCTGTAGTGTACAGCATAGTCCTCCAAGCCACATTAAAACCATGGTACCCCCCCAAGGTTCTGTGCTGCTGCAATATGTCGATGATTTGTTACTATGTAGCATGTCAGCGGAGGCCAGCATTCAGGATGGTTTATCACTGTTAAAATGGTTGTCAGGATGTGGTCACAAAGTGACACTCAAGAAAATGCAATGGTGTAAAATGCAGGTTGAATACTTGGGCTTTGTCCTCACAAAAGGTGAAAGGAGAATCAGCGCAGAAAGAGTTCAGTCTATTGCGGGTTTGGTCACCCCGCACACCAAGAAAGAAATGTTGTCTTTCCTTGGTATGATAAACTACTGTAGACAATGGATTCCTGATTGCTCCCATTATGATAATGTCTTAAGGCAAGCCACTCTGGATGAAAATCCAGATTTGATTAAATGGTCTTCTGAAATGTACAATGCATTTGATTATCTGAAATGTTCACTCATGTCGAGTCCAGGGCTGGGCCTCCCTGACTATAATATGCCCTTCCACATGTTTGCACGCCAAAATTGTAAAACCATGGCGGGGGTACTGACACAAGAACACGGAGGCAAGTTGCGTCCTTGTGCCTTTTTCTCAAAGGTTATGCCCGTCTCTGTCCAGGGGATGCCGGCATGTCTGCGTTCCCTTGCAGCCTGTGCAATGATGGTAGAATTAGCAACTACTTTTACCCTGGGACATTTAACCTTCTTGCACACTACACATGATGTTGTAGGCTTACTCAGAGGTGTCCATACACAACACATGTCAGCACAAAGATTATCAGGATATGAGATCCTGTTGCTCAGTAATCCTTCACTCCAGATTAAATATGCATCCAACATTACGGGACCAGCACCTATTTTGAATGCATTACTAGGGCTGAAAGGAACAGAAGACGTCCTTCCTGACACACATGATTGCCTACAGGTGCTCAATCATGAGACGTCACCTAGGGCTGATTTATCAACTGTTCCTATACCTGACGCACCAGAAGTTTTTGTGGATGGATCATGCTCTCGTCCCACTGACACTATATTCTGTGCAGCATATGCTATTGTCATGCTGCCGGATATAGTCTTGGAAGCCCAATTCCCATTCAGTCTGCACAGGCAGCTGAACTCATTGCACTCACAAGGGCTTGCATACTACACACTAATAAACCTGTCACTATTTACACAGACAGCAGATATGCTCATGGTGTAGTATGGGATCATGGAATGATTTGGCAGAGGAGAGGATTCACTGCAGCAGACGGTAAGAGAATCTCACATGCGCAGCTAGTCACGGATCTCTTGGCCGCAATAAGATTGCCTTCAGATCTAGCTATAGTACATTGCAGGGCACACACAAATGGTAAAGACAGAATTTCAAGGGGAAATGCATTTGCAGATAGTGTAGCTAAAGACACAGCCAAGAGAAATCCAAATAGAATGAATCATGACAATTGGGAAATGGCAGTCTTACACCCACCCTCACCTGATTTGACACACATGCTAACAGACCTACAAAGGTATGCCACCTGAAACAGAGGAGAGGGATTGGTGCTATCCAATCTTGCAGAAAAATCCAAAGTCTGGATTGATCTGCAAGGAGGGGAGGCCCTGCATACCCCAACATAGTGCATCCATCTTCATTGCACACTTTCACGGGGTAGGACACAACAGCATACAAACTACCCACATGTTGTTGAGCCAAAGTTTTTACATCACTGATAGCAAACAGCTAGTCACAGACTACATACACAGATGTATTACGTGCTTGAGAAACAACCCTAATAACCCACTGAAAATACCTCACCAACACCTTGACTACCCCACTACACCATTCACCCACTTGCAGGTGGATTACACACATATACCTAAAACAAAAGGGAAACAAGAATATGCATTAGTGATAGTGGATATGTTCTCAAGGTGGCCAGAAGTTTTTCCTACAAAGGCAGAAGATGCTAAGACTACAGCCAAAATCCTGACTCAGCAAATAATCCCAAGGTGGGGCTGTCCTCTGGTTATTGACTCAGACCAGGGGCCGGCCTTCACCTCAAAACTTAACAAGGAGGTAGCTAGACTGTTACAGGTGGAATGGAAATATCATATTCCATACCACCCGCAAAGCTCAGGCATTGTGGAAAGAATGAACAGGACAGTTAAAGACAAACTCAGAAAGGCCACTGCTGGTACATTTGAAAAATGGAAACAAATCCTACCCATAATACTTGCAGAAATCAGAATGACACCTAATAAGAAGTTAGGGATGTCACCATTTGAAATTCTGATGGGTAGGCCTTTCCCCACACCATGGGCAAGACGCCCCCTGGTGGTGCAAGAAGGGGACTTGGACCTAATCAGAGGGGAGTATGTTACTAATCTGATCAAGGTCCTCAGTAAAACTGAAGAAAAAGTTGCTTGTAAGTCTCCTTCTCTTTCACAGGAACCAACCCATCCATTCCGGGTAGGCGACCAGGTGATGATCAAGATCTTAAAGAAGGGAAAGGAACCAGGAAGCTTCACCTACGGACCACCCACCGAGGTAGTCGCGATCACCAGAACAGCAGTCCTCACTGAACAGTCGCCCACGTGGATCCACGCCACAAGGATTAAGTTGGTGAAGAAAAGAGAGGTACTAACGGGGGCAGACAGCCCTGACCTCCAACAAGGCCCAGAGGTACTAACGGAGGCAGACAGCCTTGACCTCGAACAAGATACAGAAGGGGTGCTAACGGAGGCAGACAGCCTTGACCCCCAACAGGATGACGCAGTCAGGGCATTCCTCGAGATGGCTGAGATACAGTGCCTTAATACTTGCACTTTTTTGTCTCCTACTTACTGTCCCACGGCTGTGGAACAGACAGACATACTTGAAAACGGAAGGCAGAGGGGAAGACAATCTATGGAAGACAAAGGAGAATTTATGGCTGTACCTGGCCAAAACTTTGAACTTAACTGACTTTTGTCTCCGAACCACTTTATCTGCATCTAACATTTTGGAGACATGTCTGGTAGCAGTCCCCACCCCAGTAGATGTATGGACGGGGCTCCTACGTTCCCAATGGAATGACACAGACTTGGAGGGTCATGATGTTAGATATGGATATATAAATCCTTATCATGCTTGCCATAATTGTCATACATATGAGACTCTGTAAAGTAATATGATAGAGATAATTACAGGTCTTGTTACAGCAGCAGAAATATGTTATAATTTCACCTGTGATGAGACACTATTGCCTCCCTGCATACAAGCAAAAATGCAGAATAAGACTAGGCCAAGTATTTGTGATAGAGATCTAGGTAGTTGTAAAAAGATAGTAACAGGAAAAAATATGCAATGCAATATTACCAAAACAGTACCATCCCTAGATAAACATGTACCTCTACCAACAGGATGGGTATTGGCCTGTGGAAATTCTAGTTACACGTATATACCGGCCAATATTACAGAGGGACCCTGTACAATAGCTAGGCTGACATTAGCAATGTTACCACTACTCCCAGCAATGCAGACACGACACACGAGAGACACTTCCCTACAACTGCCAGACAATTGTGATTATAATGTGAATCTTCTCTCTAGATCGGAATACATGAGTTTAGGGATGTCTTTGATAGGGGTACCAGGGTTGGCCATATATAACCACAGGACAATATCAAAACTTGCCTGTTTTATGGTAAGACAAATAAATATCACTAGTGCAATTCTGCAAGATATGCTGCTGGATATACAATCATATAAAAAAGCTATTTTGCAGAATAGGGCAACTAGTGACTATTTATTGCTCCAACATGGTATAGGATGTTCAGCGTTCGCAGGGATGTGTTGTTTCAATTTATCAGACCACTCCAGTGGAATAAAAGATAGAATAGGCCAATTAGAAGAGATGATAAAACATATAAAACAAGATGTTGATCAAGGTTGGTGGGACTGGCTTTTTGGCTGGATACCTGACTTTGGTCAAATAAGGTATGTTTTAGGAGTGGCATTCGCTGTGATCGCTGCAATGGTGTTTCTCTGCTGTTGTTTACAATGTGTGCCCTCCCTTTTTGCCATATGTAAAAATGTGGCCGAAAGAGGGGTACACTCAGCATTCCTCTATACTCCGGTAGAGGTAGAAGAGGTAAACACAACCCCAACAAAGCATGAGGATTATACTCCTGAAGGGTATATGGAATACCTAAAGGCTTACAAGCAAACCAAGGGAGAACGGAGAAAGAACCATATAATATAAGATATATATATATGTTCTAAAGAGGGGACTGATGGGATATAGGTAACTCCATCTTGTCTCTCTTTGCTGACCAGTACATCTGTTTAAGATCTCCATCCCCCTTTTTGGAATGTGAGACACTTCCTGAGCGGTTTCAAGAATACCCAAACATTCCTAAAAGTTGGAAGTTTCACCTTATAAGGTCATCAGGATTTTAGATGCATAGTGGCCCATGTGTCCATACCTGATTGGTCAAGTGCTGTTACTACTGCATCCTTTATGTTAATGCAGAGCTCATGTGTATGAATACTATAGGTTGTGATAAATGCTAACACATGATTGGATGTAAAGAAAGTTCAACCCCTCCTATATCTACTTGTGCTCTTCTGCCATTAAACAGAGTGAATTTGAACAAGACACATGTTTGTCATTCGTTCACCTCCTGGTACCAGCCGATAAGATTTAATCCAAGCTTGCTGCCGAGATCATTTAGAGGGACACTAAGGTAAAGGGGTCCGTATATATAGAGTCCAACAACACCCAGGGAAGAAATCCAAATAAACGGGCACTGAGTGATGACCTCACTTCCTATTTAAAGGCTGTCCAGATTGAGAATTGTCCACAGCTGGCAGCAGGTGGAGCTAGAGAGTATGATGTAGTGTTGAACACAGTAAGGACATTCCCAAAAGTCTAGATCTCTTCTGTAGCACACCAGGTAAGGCTATGGTTTAAGAGACCAGGAAGATCCCGGTTCGAATACAACCCGGGTCATGACATGGACCCCTCCAGGGGCCTAGCAGGGCTTGGTGGGAAATGAGGTATGGAAGTCTCGTATAAGAGAAGGGGCATGCAGATCTTTGGCTGGAACCCAGGAGCGGTCTGTGACAGGATACTCCTTCCAATGAACCAGATACCGAAGGCCACGGCCCTGTCTTCTGGAATCAAGAATCTTGGAGACTTCAAACTCATTTTGTCCATCAACAAGAACAGGAGGAGGTAGTTGTTGTGATCTGGAGTAGCGGTTGAAAATAGCTTTTTTGAGGAATGAAACGTGGAAGACGGGATGTATCCGGAGAGAAGAAGGTAATCTTAAGCGATAGGAAACTGGTCCAACTCGAGCAATGATCCTGTAAGGACCGATGAATCGAGGGCCCAATTTGGTAGAAGGTTGTTTCAGTCTCACATACTTGGTTGATAGCCAAACTCTGTCCCCCACCACATATGGAGGTATATGGCGTCTTCGTCTGTTGGAAAAAAACCTGTACTTGCCTGCTGACTTCCGTAGTAATAAACGAATCTTCTTCCAATGTAGTAGAATATTTTTCACCCGCTGATCTGCTGCTGGTACACCAGAAGAAGGCTGGAGTAGGGGAAAAGTCTGAGGGTGATAGCCTAGGGCTGCGTAGAATGGTGTGGTATGAAGAGCACTGTGCCAACGGGAATTTAGGGCGAACTCAGCTAAAGGCAAATACTCAGACCAGTTGGAGTGTAAGGCATTGACATAATGTCGAAGGTAGGTTTCTAGGGTCTGGTTCATGCGTTCGGTTTGACCATCAGTTTGAGGGTGATGTGAGGTAGAGAGTGAGAGCGTTACTCCCAGTTTCTTGCAGAACGCTCTCCAGAATCGGGAAACGAACTGGGATCCGCGGTCTGAGATGATATTGGTAGGTATGCCATGATGTCTTACAATATGGGAAAGGAAAAGAGTGGACAGTGCTTTCGCTGTAGGTAATCCCGGAATCAGCACAAAATGAGACATTTTGGAAAAGCGATCCACTGTGACCCATATAGCAGTCATGCCCTCGGACTTGGGTAAGTCTACAATGAAGTCCAAGGTCAAATGGGTCCAAGGCTGGCGAGGTGCCGGAAGTGGATGTAACAGTCCAGCAGGTAATGTGCGGGGTACTTTATTAGCAGCACAAGTTGGGCAGGCAGCCACATAGTCAGTAACATCCTTTTTCATACGAGGCCACCAGACATGACGCTGCAAGGTCTTAAGAGTGATGGTGACACCAGGATGACCGGATAACACGCCATCATGTGCCCAGAGGAGTATAGGTTTTCTGAGACTAGGGGCTACGTACAGGCGACCTGGTGGTATCTTCAAGCCCTGGGGAACACGATTCTGGGTTTCTTGTAGTTGTTGGGAAAGGGCCGTAGAGATCTGTGCGACAATTTTGTGAGGTGGGATTATATACTGCTCGGCTGGTTGATCTTCTTCAGAGGAAGCGAACTGTCTGGAAAGAGCATCGGCTTTTTTGTTTCTATGTCCTGGAACGTAAGAAAGGACAAAATTAAAACGGGAGAAAAACAGAGCCCATCGAGCCTGACGTGAGTTCAGACGTCTAGCAGTCTGAAGATACAGTAGGTTTTTATGGTCAGTGAGGATAGTAAAAGGTTTGGAAGCCCCTTCCAGAAGATGTCGCCATTCAGACAATGCCAATTTGATGGCCAGTAGTTCTCGATTCCCAACATCATAATTCATCTCTGCCGGAGAAAACTTTCTAGAGAAAAAAGCTACTGGATGGATTCTACCAGACTTTGGCTGTCTCTGGGAGAGTACGGCACCTGCTCCAACCTCAGAGGCATCAACCTCAACAGTGTACTGGAGGTCAGGATTTGGATGCAGAAGAATTGGAGCTTTACTGAACATGTCCTTTAATCGCTGGAAAGCTGATTTTGCTTCTGAAGACCACGCCTTGCAATTTGTACCCTTCTTAGTCATGGCAGTAAGGGGTGCCGCAATGGAGGCAAAACTCTTAATGAAGCGTCTGTAGTAATTTGCAAATCCTAAAAAGCTTTGGAGTCCTCTTAAAGTGGTCGGTTGGGGCCATTGCAAGACAGCGGAATGTTTTTGAGGGTCCATTTGGAAACCGTCAGCACTTATGATGTACCCAAGGAAAGGAATACAGCTTTGATGGAAACTGCACTTCTCGATTTTTGCATAAAGATGGTTTTCTCTAAGCCGTTGTAATACCTGTTTCACATGCGAGATGTGCTCTAGAAGAGTCTTGGAAAAGATTAAAATGTCGTCCAAGTAGATGATCACAAAACGGTTGCTGAAATCATGAAAAATTTCATTCATGAAACGTTGAAAGACAGCAGGTGCGTTACACAAGCCAAATGGCATGACCAAATATTCAAAGTGTCCATTACGAGTGTTGAATGCTGTCTTCCACTCGTCCCCCTCATTAATTCGAATCAGGTTATAAGCCCCTCGTAGGTCTAGCTTGGAGAATATAACAGCCCCCTTAAGTAGATCAAATAGTTCAAGAATGAGTGGCAAAGGGTAGGAGTCCTTTACGGTGATTTGATTTAACCCCCGATAGTCTATGCATGGTCGAAGGCCCCCATCTTTCTTTTCAACTAAGAAGAAACCTGCTCCTACTGGAGAAGAAGAGGGTCGGATAAAACCTCTTTCCAAGTTGTCTCTTACGTATTCCTCCATAGAGTTTTGTTCGGGCAGAGACAGGGGGTAGGCCTTTCCTTTGGGAACAGGTCCTCCGGGAATCTATTTAATTGTACAGTCAAAAGGACGATGTGGGGGTAACACCTCTGCCTTTTGTTCGCAAAATACGTCTGCAAAGTCATGGTATTCACGAGGCAAGGTAGGTGGGATAGTCACAGGAGCCAACATGCAAGCAGAAAGTCTTTTGGGTTGAGACAAACAGCGAAGGCGACAGGACGATCCCCAGGAGGTTAGTTCCCCATTTTCCCAATCAAAAGAGGGGTTGTGAAGTTGTAACCATGGGTAACCAAGGATGATAGGCAGAAGCGGAGAATCAATAAGAGACAAGACAACTTCCTCTTTGTGGAGGAGGCCTACCTGCAGGGTGATTGTCGTAGTCTCGAATTTCACAATACCATCTCCCAAGGGCTGTCCATTCAGGGTGGTAATGTTCAGGGGTCTAGACTTAGGAACAAACGGGATGTTGTTCTTTCTTGCAAAAGTGTAGTCCAAGAATATACCCGCCGCTCCGGAATCCACAAAAGCCTCACAGAAAACAAGCTTAGAAGATAAATGGATAGTAGCCGGAACAGTAATCTTGGTCTTGGAGGATTTACCTGTAAGGTCTAAGCCAGCTCCTCCAACACTGGTTAGACCCTGCCTTTTACTGGACGGGAGGGGCAGACAGATACTAAATGTCCTTTAAGTCCGCAGTACAGGCACAGGCCCAATGAACGCCTCCTTTGTTTCTCTGACTCAGTTAGGTGGAGACGGCTCACCTCCATGGGTTCCACAGGTGTCTGGGGTTCAACAGAGGTTTCAGGTTCTGGCTGAGGTGGTGCTTGGAAGTTAGGGGCCAAACGGTAAGCTGGCCTAGGAAACTTGCGGGTTCTAAGTCTCTCTTGGCACCTTTCATGGTACCGGAAATCCAGACGAACACACAGCTCTATGAATTTCTCAAGGTCTTCTGGGAGATCCTTATAGACTAATTCGTCCTTGATGCGATCCGTACGACCTTTTCGGAAGGCTGCACGTAATGCCCTTGAGTCCCAATTTGTTTCAGCAGCAAGGGTACGGAACTCAATAGCATACTGTGCCACAGATCTGGTGTCTTGTTGTATGTCCAAGAGGGAGTACTCAGCTGCAGAAACTCTACCTGGCTTGTCAAATACAATCTGGAGAGAGGCCAGAAATTTTTCAGCATCTTGGAGTACAGGATCGTTGCGTTCCAAATAAGGAGAGACCCAGGCCAGGGCCTTCCCCTTTAACAAGGAAATTACAAAAGTCACTTTGGCAGACGAAGTGCAAAAAGTTGCAGGGTTGCAGGGTTGCGGAAATGCAAACGGCAAACATTTAAAAAGCCTCTGCAGTCCTCAGTATCACCACCAAACTTGTCAGGCAAGGGAAGTTTTGGTGGTACAGAAGAGGCGGGTTGGACCGTAGTAGGAGTAGGATCCGGAGTCTGAACCGTTGCAGAGGAACCAGGCAAACAAGATTTGAGCATGGTGCAAAGTTCATCTAACTTGGCGTCCAGAGAAGCAAGATGCTGTTCATGAGCTCCGATCAATTGTCCCTGACGTGTAATCGCCTTAACAATCTCAGCAGGGTCCACTGCCATTGTGGACCGTTTATTATGTAAGGTACCTGTAAAAGGTAGTGTCCGAAGTGGAAATAGTGTGCTTGAGATCCAGGCAAAGCGTCGTCAGGCGAATAGTTCAGAATCAAAATCCGGAGAAGAGTCAGGCAGGCTAAGGTCATTCACGATCTGGCGGCAAGGTACAAAATCAGCAGGCTGTAGAATAGTCGGGATATCAGGCAGGAGTTCAATACAAGGAAGATCACTGAAGTCAAAACACCCAGGGAAGAAATCCAAATAAACGGGCACTGAGTGATGACCTCACTTCCTATTTAAAGGCTGTCCAGATTGTCGCGTCCGTAACAACCTGCCCTATAAAAATACCACATGATCTATCCTGACAGATGAACATTGTAAATAACAAAAAATAAAAACGGTGCCAAAACAGCTATATTTTGTTACCTTCCCTCACAAAAAGTGATAACGCCATCTCGGCATACAGATTCCACTCGTGTTTTAGGTGAGTCTGACCTGGCTTCTCGCATTCTATTCAGGTTGTTATCTCGCATGTCATGGTATTAGGTTATTTCATCCACTAAATGTTTTTTTGTGTGAGGACCTATGTATTATTGGCTTTCTTTGCCATTTGTTGGTCCATTTCAGTCCTATCCATGTTATCTATTTTACTAAAGCTGTGGGCTGACCTTATAATTAATGAATATGCTATGTTTTTGACTTAAGGATCTTTGATTATATGTATTCTATCTTTATTTCAGTGTTCTGTATTACTCTGGGATGGTGTTTTTCTCTGTCCCCTTCCCCCTTTTTTAATGGCAACATATACATTATTATTATCATGTAACAATAAAGTATTTTTCTCAATTGGTTGTTCATGAGCTCTAGGTTTTCTAGTTTCTGCCTCAAAAAAAGTGTACTATAAAGCAACCAAAAATCATATGTACCCTAAAATAGTACCAACAAAACTGCAACCTTATTCCGTAGTTTCTAAAATGGGGTCATTTTATTGGAGTTCCTACTCTAGGGGTGCATCAGGGGGTCTTCAAATGTGACATGGCAACTAAATTATTCCAGTGAAATCTACATTCCAAAAACCATATGGCATTCCGTTCCTTCTGCACCCTGCCGTGTGCCCGTACAGCAGTTTACGACCACATATGGGGTGTTTCTGTAAACTACAGAATCAGGACAAAAAATATTGAGTTTTGTTTGGCTGTTAACCCTTGTATTGTTACTGGAGAAAATAGATTAAAATGGAAAAAATGCTAAAAAGTGAAATTCTAAATTCTTATCTAGGTTTTCTTTTAATTCTTGCGGAACACCTAAAGGGTTAACAAAGTTTTTAAAATTAGTTTTTAATATCTTTAGGGGTTTAGTTTCTAAAATTGGGTCATTTTTGGGTGGTTTCTAATATGTAAGCCTCACAAAGTGACTTTAGACCGGAAGTGGTCCTTAAAAAGTGGGTTTTGGAAATTTTCTGAAAAATTTCAAGATTTGCTTCTAAACTTCTAAGCCTTCTAGCGTCCCAAAAAAATAATAATATAATTTTCAAAATGATCGACACATGAAGTAAACATATGGGAAATGTAAAGTAATAACTATTTTTGGGAGGTATTACTATCTATTATAGAAGTAGAGAAATTGAAATTTGCACATTTTTGGTAAATTTGGGATTTTTTTTATAAATAAAAATGAATAAAACAAAAATGTAATATTTTTACTGAATTTGACCACTGTCATGAAGTACAATATGTGACAAGAAAACAATCTCAGAATGGGCTGGATAAGTAAAAGCTTTTTAAAGTTATTACCAGATAAAGTGACACATGTCAGATTTGCAAAAAATGGCCTTAGCAGGACGGTGAAAACTGGCCCGGGGTTGAAAGGGTTAATTTCTCCCTCAGCTTTTGGAGACAGACAAGTAACATAACACACAGATCAAAAAACAAAACAGAAAAAAAAGGTTCATTTTAAGGTTCTGAATGTTATTTTCATTTTAATATAAAGTTTAGAATTTTTAACATTAATATAAACTTCACACATTATTGTGTCTCCTTCTCCCCCTCGGTTAACAGCACGTATCTAGCTGCATCTCGTGTGCGAGGCAGGTGTCCATCATTCTGGGAGTGGTGGGAAGATGTGAAGGATGGGGGCTGAAGAATTACTTGAGGTCCTGGGCAGTTTTCGTGGCTGTTCATCATTTCTTGCCTCTCTGTGTTATGAGGCTGTAAATGCAAAGAGAGAAAAGTGTGAGGGCCAGGAAAAACAAAGAACTATAGCAAAAACCTATTGTCACAGCATTCAAACCATGCTTTGAACTCCAGGATGAGGTGATCTAAAAGAAACAATAAAAGGAATCTCACCTCAGATAAAGTGGTTCCGCCCATTACTATTTTGGGTGGTGGTCCCACACTAGTCACCATCCTCACCATGGTCTGTGCCAGCTGGATGTGTCTGAGATTCAAGTAACCAGGGCTTTTATCATATTGGTAGCAGTGGCTTCTCCCTTGGCTTGGACAGTCTTCCGTTCCAGGTCCTGCTCGACTTTCGCTGCCAGAATTTCAGCTCGCTGCACCTCCTGCTGAGCCATGAGAGCAGAAACCATAAGAAACACTCGGCAATATGTAGAGATGACATTGCCAACAGGGGGAGCTCACTGCATATAGATTATTGACTTCTATGGGAGCTGTAGAAATCCATGTGCAGAGATCGCCCCCAAGTGGTGTCTCCAAGCAGATAGGTTTTTAACATTTTTATCTATGGCTATGCAGGGGATTTAGCACTTTGTATAAGAAAAAATATGAAGATGAAATGAACAGCACAGAATTACAGACTTATTTACAGATGATAAGCTATTTCTATAAAATTGTATATACACACATTTATATAAAGCTCAGTCTGAGAAGTTGTGGAACAGTTATAATTTACAGTCATTCATTATAGTGTTGTGCATAAGAATTGACACCCAGGTAATCATTAGGACCCCCACAATCATCAGTGTGGTTTGGCCCATTTCTCCTTAGAACACATCTGTAAATCTTCCTGGCAGGTCCCAAGGTGTTCTTTAGGGGAGATGTGGAAAGAACAGGAAGTGTCAGCCTATTGTGAGGAGCTTGCTCTAAAAAAACTTGCAGGGTTTCAGGATTTTTCCTGCAATGACTTATGTCATTTATGTGGAGGGAGGAATGCACCATGTTCATGTCTGGGAAGGGTCTTGTATACTCACAGTTTATTCCCCAATTTCACCGCTGAAGCAGCATAACAATAGTCTCAGGAATCTAAGAAAACAAAAAAAAAAGCAAAAGTGTGAGGTTATCAGGAGAAAGGAGTCTTGTGGTATAAGAGGACTGCAGGAGCGATGTCCAGCCAGGACTCACGTTCTCCTTATGTGGCTCCTCTGGAAACACTGAGGAAACCATGATCTTCTTCTTGGTCTACAAAAAATGTAAAGAGGATGAATGAAATGTGTGATGTGCAGAGGATGGAGCATCAGTCTATAAGATGTTATTGTGAGGCAACATGACGCGTGCCCCCAACGCCATGGATTATTGTAGATGGCTATGTGTGCCACCATTCTTATACAGCTGGTTAGAAATCTATCATTCACCAGGACATAGAAATGTCTGTAATGTTTCCATGTAATCAGCTCATTATGTCTGGACTTACCTTTCCTTTTCCTCCTTTTCCTCCATTTCTTCTTTTCTGTTGAACATAAAACAAGTCAATAAATCAATTCACATTTGATAATCAATGGGCACGCTCATTATGAAGAGCTCTAGGTCTAGATGGCAGGAATTATGGAGACTTGTCTTTCTGGAACAAGTCATGGAGGTGGCTCTTAGGGCATTGAGGGTAGTGGGACAAATGCTCTTGTTATAAACTTAGGCTACTTTCACACTTGCGTTCGGGGCTCCGCCTGTGAGTTCCGTTTGAAGGCTCTCACAAGCGGCCCCGAACGGATCCGTCAGCCCTAATGCATTCTGAGTGGATGCGGATCCGCTCAGAATGCATCAGTCTGGCACCGTTTGTCCTCCGCTCCGCTCAGCAGGCGGACACCCGAACACTTTCAATGTAAAGTCAAAACGGATCTGTTTGCACTATCATGAACAAAAAAAAATAAAAAATTTTTGTTCTGAACGGATCTAAGCGTTTGCATTATAGGTGCGGATCCGTCTATGCAGACACCAGACGGATCCGCTCCGAACGCAAGTGTGAAAGTAGCCTTACATGGTTGGAAGGGTGTAAAATGGAGGACATCTTTTCACAGTTCTTATCCTATAGTAGAAAACATAGTTCCGGTTAACAGGAAGCACTCAGCACGTGTTCCTCTATGTGCCCCTCATGAGAGCCATAGAAAGTGCAATATGCTGCATGACCGGTGCCAGTGGCGTACATACAGGGGTCGCTGTTGCGACCAGGCCCGACACTCCAGGGGGCCCGGTCGCCTGTGGACCCCTGGATCCGCCCTGCTGTAGTGCTGTGTGTACCCGGGGGCCGGACCCGCCGCCCTATGCTCCTCGTGCACACCCTCCGGTGCTCCTTGTGCCCGCCCCTTTAATATACTTACCCTCCCCGGCTGCCGCTTCCTTGTCCTGAGCGCGTACAGCGTCGCAGAAAAGGTAAGTATTGGGGCTGGGGGGCTTCCGCCGCAGATTGAAGTGAGCCGATGGGGGCTGAGTGGGGGTCTTCGGGCTGATCTGAGGTCTGATGGGGGCTTAGTGGGGGTCTCACGGGGGTCTTTGGGCTGATCTGAGGTCTGAATGGGGTCTTTGGGCTGATCTGAAGTCTGATTGGAGCTGAGTGGGGGTCTTAGGGCTGATCTGAGGTCTGATGGGGGCTGAGTGGGGGTCTTTGGGCTGATCTGAGGTCTAATGGGGTCTGAGTGGGGATCTTTGGGCTGATCTGAGGTCTGATGGGGGCTTAGTGGGGGTCTCATGGGGGTCTTTGGGCTGATTTGAGGTCTAATGGGGGCTGAGTGGGGGTCTGGGCTGATCTGAGGTATGATGGGGGCTGAGTGGGGGTCTTTGGGCTGATCTGAGGTCTGAGTGGGGTCTTTGGGCTGATCTGATGTCTGATGGGGGCTTAGTGGGGGTCTCATGGGGGTCTTTGGGCTGATCTGAGGTCTAATGGGGTCTGAGTGGGGGTCTTTGGGCTGATCTGAGGTCTAAAGGGGGCTTAGTGGGGGTCTTTGGGCTGATCTGAGGTCTGATGGGGCTGAGTGGGGGTCTCATGGGGGTCTTTGGGCTGATCTGAGGTCTGATAGGGGCTGTGTGGGGGACCAGGGGGTCTTTGGGCTAAACTTAGTTCTGATGGGGGCTGAGTGGGGAGTCTTTAGGCTGATCTGAGATCTGTTGGGGCTGCGTGGAGGTCTCATGGGGGTCATTGGGCTGATCTGAGGTCTGATGGGGGCTGACTGGGGGTCTTTGGTCTTATCTGAGGTCTGATGGGGCTGACTGGGGGTCTTTGGGCTGATCTGACATCTGATGGGGGCTGACTGGGGGTCTTTGGGCTGATCTGAGGTCTGATGGGGGATGACTGGGGGTCTTTGGTCTGATCTGATGGGGCTGAGTGGAGGTCTCATGGGGGTCTTTGGGCTGATCTGAGGTCTGATGGGGGTTGAGTGGAGGTCTTTGGGCTGATCTGAGGTCTGATGGGTGCTGAGTGGGGGTCTTTGGGTTGATCTGAGGTCTGATGGGGCTGAGTGGGGGTCTCATGGGGGTCTTTGGGCTGATTTGAGGTCTGATGGGGGCTGACTGGGGGTCTTTGGGCTGATCTGAGGTATGATGGGGGCTGAGTGGGGGTCTTTGGGCTGATCTGAGGTCTAAAGGGGCCTGAGTGGGGGTCTTTTGGCTGATCTGAGGTCTGATGGGGCTGAGTGGGGGTCTCATGGGGGTCTTTGGGCTGATCTGAGGTCTGATGGGGGCTGTGTGGGGGACCAGGGGGTCTTTGGGCTAAACTTAGTTCTGATGGGGGCTGAGTGGGGAGTCTTTAGGCTGATCTGAGATCTGTTGGGGCTGAGTGGAGGTCTCATGGGGGTCTTTGGGCTGATCTGACATCTGATGGGGGCTGACTGGGGGTCTTTGGGCTGATCTGAGGTCTGATGGGGGATGACTGGGGGTCTTTGGGCTGATCTGATGGGGCTGAGTGGAGGTCTCATGGGGGTCTTTGGGCTGATATGAGGTCTAATGGGGGCTGAGTGGGGGTCTTTGGGTTGATCTGGCCTGCTATAAGTTCTACATCTTCTGGTATAGTAAGATGTATATCTTATATCAGCTATACATATACCAGAGATACCCAGGTTATATCATCAGCGTGGTCCACTATATCACTATATACAAGAAGTTGTTATACTGTATATCATCCTCTTGTATATAGTTATATACAGTATATATTATAATATATATATATATATATATATATATATATATATATATATATACACGCGCGCACAGTTACACACTTCTATCTGTAGCCACCAGTAATAATTCTGGATTTACGATGTTTTACCATCAAGATATTTAGGTGGTTTTAGATGCCGGTTAATAAGTCTCGGTGCTGGCGGAGGAGGCGTCGAAGTTATGTAGAGGTGCAGGCCACTACATACCTTCGGCGGATCCACCTCTGCTTCTAAATCTACGCCAGCTCCCTTTGCTAGCGTAGATTTAAACCATTTTCTATGCCTAAAACAGGCGTAGAAACCTTTGCAATGCAATATGTGTCAGAAATACACCTAATTTACACATAGTTCTGTAAGTAAATAAGCCCCTTACACTCTAAGGCCCCTTGCAGATGAGCTTGAGTGGATTAGGTCTGTATATGTTGCGGATGCGTTCAGTAAAAACTGCGCAATTTCGCAATCAAGTCCATAGAATTTTGCTTGCGATCGCATTCATTTGTTCTGTTTCTATTGCACGGGTGCAATGCTATTTAATATGTTTTTCACGTGCATGATAAAAAACAAAATGTTTACAAACTACATCGCTTAGCAACCATCCGTGAAAATCACATCCGCAAACAAGGTGCAATTTTCACACAGCCACATTCACTTCTATGGGGCCAGCGTTGCGTGAAAATCGCAGCATATAGAACATGCTGCGATTTTCACACAACTCACAAGTGATGTATGAAAACCATCTCTGGACTTACCTTTCCTTTTCCTCCTTTTCCTCCTTTTCCTCCATTTCTTCTTTTCTGTTGGACATAAAACAAATTAATAAATCAATTCACATTTGATAATTAATGGGCACGCTCATTATGAAGAGCTCTAGGTCTAGATGGCAGGAATTATGGAGACTAGTCCTTCTGGAACAAGTCATGAAGGTGGCTCTTAGGGCATTGAGGGTAGTGGGACAAATGCTCTTGTTATAAACTTACATGGTTGGCAGGGTGTGAAATGGAGGACATCTTTTCACAGTTCTTATCCTATAGTAGAAAACATAGTTCCGGTTAACAGGAAGCACTCAGCACGTGTTCCTCTATGTGCCCCTCATGAGAGCCATAGAAAGTGCAATATGCTGCATGACTGGTGCCAGTGGCGTACATACAGGGGCTGCTGTTGCGACCAGGCCCAACACTCCAGGGGGCCCGGTCGCCTGTGGACCCCTGGATCCTCCCTGCTGTAGTGCTGTGTGTACCCGGGGGCCGGACCCGCCGCCCAGTGCTCCTCGTGCACACCCTCCAGTGCAACTTGTGCCCGCCCCTTTAATATACTTACCCTCCCCGGCTGCCACTTCCTTGTCCTGAGCGCGTACAGCGTCGCAGAACAGGTAAGTATTGGGGCCTGGGGGCTCCCGCCGCTGATTGAAGTGAGCCGATGGGGGCTGAGTGGGGGTCTTTGGGCTGCTCTGAGGTCTGATGGGGACTTAGTGGGGGTCTTTGGGCTGATCTGAGGTCTGAGTGGGGGTCTTTGGGCTGATCTGATGTCTGATTGGAGCTGAGTGGGGGTCTTTGGGCTGATCTGACGTCTAATGGGGTCTGAGTGGGGGTCTTTGGGCTGATCTGAGGTCTGATGGGGGCTTAGTGGGGGTCTCATGGGGGTCTTTGGGCTGATTTGAGGTCTGATGGGGGCTGAGTGGGGGTCTTTGGGCTGATCTGAGTTATGATGGGGCTGAGTTGGGGTCTTTGGGCTGATCTGAGGTCTGATGAAGCCTGAGTGGGGGTCTTTGGGCTGATCCGAGGTCTAAAAGGGGCTGAGTGGGGGTCTTTGGGCTGATCTGAGGTCTGATGGGGCTGAGTGGGGGTCTCATGGGGGTCTTTGGGCTGATCTGAAGTCCGATGGGGGCTGAGTGGGGAGTCTTTGAGCTGATCTGAGATCTGATGGGGCTGAGTGGAGGTCTCATGGGGGTCTTTGGGCTGATCTGAGGTCTGATGGGGGCTGACTGGGGGTCTTTGGGCTTATCTGAGGTCTGATGGGGCTGACTGGGGGTCTTTGGGCTGATCTGACATCTGATGGGGGATGACTGGGGGTCTTTGGGCTGATCTGATGGGGCTGAGTGGAGGTCTCATGGGGGTCTTTGGGCTGATCTGAGGTTTGATGGGGGTTGAGTGGGGGTCTTTGGGCTGATCCGAGGTCTGATGGGTGCTCAGTGGGGGTCTTTGGGCTGATATGAGGTCTAATGGGGGCTGAGTGGGGGTCTTTGGGTTGATCTGAGGTCTGATGGGGCTGAGTGGGGGTCTCATAGGGGTCTTTGGGCTGATTTGAGGTCTGATGGGGGCTGAGTGGGGGTCTTTGGGCTGATCTGAGGTCTGATGGGGGTCTTTGGGCTGATCTGATGTCTGATGGGGGCTGAGTGGGGGTCTTTGGGCTGATCTGAGGTCTAAAGGGGGCTGAGTGGGAGTCTTTGGGCTGATCTGAGGTCTGATGGGGCTGAGTGGGGGTCTCATGGGGGTCTTTGGGCTGATCTGAGGTCTGATGGGGGCTGAGTGGGGGTATTTTGGCTGATCTGAGGTCTGATGGGGCTGAGTGGAAGTCTCATGGGGGTCTTTGGGCTGATCTGAGGTTTGATGGGGGCTGAGTGGGGGACCTGGGGATCTTTGGGCTAAACTGAGTTCTGATGGGGGCTGAGTGGGGAGTCTTTGGGCTGATCTGAGATCTGATGGGGCTGAGTGGAGGTCTCATGGGGGTCTTTGGGATGATCTGAGGTCTGATGGGGGGTGACTGGGGGTCTTTGGGCTTATCTGAGGTCTGATGGGGCTGACTGGGGGTCTTTGGGCGGATCTGAGGTCTGATGGGGGATGACTGACTGGGGTTTTTTGGGCTGATCTGATGGGGCTGAGTGGAAATCTCATGGGGGTCTTTGGGCTGATCTGAGGTTTGATGGGGGCTGAGTGGGGGTCTTTGGGCTGATCTGAGGTCTGATGGGTGCTGAGTGGGGGTCTTTAGGCTGATATGAGGTCTAATGGGGCTGAGTGGGTGTCTTTGGGTTGATCTGAGGACTGATGAGGCTGAGTGGGGGTCTCATGGGGATCTTTGGGCTGATCTGAGGTCTGATGGGACTGAGTGGGGAACCTGGGGGTCTTTGGGCTAAACTGAGTTCTGATGGGGGCTGAGTGGGGAGTCTTTGGGCTGATCTGAGATCTGATGGGGCTGAGTGGAGGTCTCATGGGGGTCTTTGGGCTGATCTGAGGTCTGATGGGGGCTGACTGGGGGTCTTTGGGCTGATCTGAGATCTGATGGGGCTGAGTGGAGGTCTCATAGGGGTCTTTGGGCTGATCTGAGGTCTGATGGGGGCTGACTGGGGGTCTGTGGGCTTATCTGAGGTCTGATGGGGCTGACTGGGGGTCTTTGGGCTGATCTGAGATCTGATGGGGCTAACTGGGGGTCTTTGGGCTGATCTGACATCTGATTGGGGCTGACTGGGGGTCAGCCCAGTTGCCCAGTAGTCTGACTCTACACTACGGTCACTCACCCCACCTTGCCTCGTTCTCTCTCTCTCTACTAGCCTGAGCTAGGCCCAGGAGCAGCATTTATTCAGCCAGCCAGAGCCCACACTGAGCCCAGCCAGCCTCCAGCCTTCAGCCTTGCCAGTTGCCACAGACTTTCAGCAGGTCGATTCAGCAGCTTTCAGCCAGAGCAAGCTCAGGTAAGAGTTAATATCTGGCCTTGGTATGTTCTGTATATTATTATATGTGAGCTGGCCTGGTATAAGTTATACATCTTCTGGTATAGTAAGATGTATAACTTATACCAGCTATACATATATTAATATACCGGAGATACCCAGGTTATATCATCAGCGTGGTCCACTATATCACTATATACAAGAAGATGTTATACTGTATATCATCCTCTTGTATATAGTGATATACAGTATATATTATAATATATATATATATATATATATATATATATGTATATACACGCGCATAGTTACACAGTTCTATCTGTAGCCACCAGTAATAATTCTGGATTTACAATGTTTTACCATCAAGATATTTAGGGGGTTTTAGATGCCGGTCTTAATAAGTCTTGGTGCTGGCGGAGGAGGCGCCGAAGTTATGTAGAGGTGCAGGCCACTACATACCTTCGGCGGATCCACCTCCGCTTCAAAATCTACGCCAGCTCCCTTTGCTAGCGTAGATTTAGACCATTTTCTATGCCTAAAACAGGCGTAGAAACCTTTGCAACGCAATATGTGTCAGAAATACACCTAATTTACACATAGTTCTGTAAGTAAATAACCCCCTTACACTCTAAGGCCCCTTGCAGACGAGCTTGCGTGGATTAGGTCTGTATACGTTGCGGATGCGTTCAGTAAAAACGGCGCAATTTCGCAATCAAGTCCATAGAATTTTGCTTGCGATCGCGTTCAGTTGTTCCGTTTCTATTGCACGGGTGCAATGCGATTTAATACGTCTTTCACGTGCATGATAAAAAACGAAATGTTTACAAACGACATCTCTTAGCAACCATCCGTGAAAATCACATCCGCAAGCAAGGATTTTCACACAGCCACATTCACTTCTATGGGGCCAGCGTTGTGTGAAAATCGCAGCATATAGAACATGCTGCGATTTTCACGCAATGCATGAGTGATGTGTGAAAACCACCGCTCATGTACACAGACCCTTTGAAATCGATGGGTCCGGATTCAGTGGATTCCTATATTCTAATATTAGAGAAGAAATGTTGTTATGGTAAAGTATAATTACCGTTGTGGCGGCTGGGAGGTGTACAC
The DNA here is from genome assembly GCF_014858855.1 of Bufo gargarizans. Taxonomy (NCBI): domain Eukaryota; kingdom Metazoa; phylum Chordata; class Amphibia; order Anura; family Bufonidae; genus Bufo; species Bufo gargarizans. Next base: position 166,645,963 of record NC_058088.1, on the reverse strand, counting down.
CGTGTTCCGCCAGCTGATGGAAGAAGAAATGGACAAATATGACTTATACATGTCATAGAAATTCTTATTACCAGAAATGATAATGTAAATGAACCTCATTATTGAGCAGCCAATCAGTTCACTGCGTTTATTCCTCTTATATCACCCATACTTAGCCTTGAGGTTATTTGTCTATTGGGATAATGTGGGGTCCAGGAGGATGAACACTAAATATTGGGATGATCAGACCTTGGGTAAGATTTCTTAACAATGGCATTTCCTACACCACTTATAAAGAATAGATCTTTGGAGCAAAATGCACCAAATTTACTAAATAACGCACACCTCCTAAAAAATGTATCCTAAATACAAAACATAAAATCAATGCCTGCTATGAGATGACACTGTTTACTGCTAAAACATCACTAGGAATAATAAATATGTTGAATATTGGATGGCCATGCCACTCCTGGATAATTCTACCCACTTTTCTTACCATTATTTAAAAATAATGGGTGGTGAGCGAAGATGTAAATTGTAAGGCAAATATAATGCACAAAATTTGTGACTTTTTACCTCCAGTCTTCAGAGGTTAATCATTCAATACTGTAAATGTCTCCCAATGCTCTCAACAATTTTTATGTCAAATGTGCCACAGTAATGTAAATACCTTCCATCAAAAAATTCTCTCAATTCTTTGTGAATCTCCTCGATGTTAAAGTTGTTCTTTTCTTTCCTCTCTTCCTCCACAACTTCCTCCAGATGTTCTTTTTTTTCCATTTCCTCCTCCAGATGTTTCTCCTCATTCTGTAGATGTTCCTCCTCCTTATTCTTAGACCCCTCTTCCATCACCAGATGTTCATCCTTCTCTTTAGCCTCTCCCTCCTTCACCATTTGTTCCTCCTCCTTCTCCATATTCAGATGGTTCTCCTCTTTAGTCTCTTCCTCAGTCTCAAGATGTTCCTCTTCCTCCTCTTTAGCCTCCTCCTTCTGCAGATGTTCCTCCATTTCCTTTTTAGCCCCCTCCAGATGTTGTTGCTCCTCCTTATTTGTCTCCTCATTTTCTAGATGTTCCGCCTCCTCCTTCTGATTTTCCTTCATATCCTGATGTTTCTTCTCCTCCTTCAGATGTTTTGAATCCTCCTCCTTAGCCTCCTTTTCCCACTGATGTTCCTCCTTCTCCTTAGTCTCCTCCACTACCTTCTCTAGGTGTTCTTCCGCCTCCTTATTCTCCTCCTTTATCCTGTATAGTGTAAAGAAGATTAGAGTTTAGAAAAAAGTGACTGATCAAATTTAGGCTAGTTTCACACTAGCACTTTTAGTTCTCCCTTCTTTGTAATGATACCCCACCCTTAGCAGCACCGGAGGACTTCTACATGGCCATAGTCCTCAGTAACCATTATACTGATCGTGTCCTGGCACTTCACCATCTGTAACCACACACAGAGCACTTATTGGTATCTACACTAGATTTTGCACTTTTGGGGTGACATTTCTCTCCTATCTATGATCACATTGGGATAACATGGATTAAATATAGACTTACCTGAATTCTCAATATCGCGCACAGTAACTCCAAATCTTAAAAAGCAAAAGAAGAAAAAACACAAGAACATTACTTAAGTATTTTCCTCTTTTATCAAAAGTAAATGCTAAGACAGAGAACACTATGAAGGTAAGATGGGAGATAAGAAGAGAGAAGCACAGACATTAAATGGAGGAGACCTATAGGAAGATGGGGAGAAACGAGAGAAGAAAGGAGCCGACAGAGTGTACTTACCTCCACCACAAGAGAGTGTCAGCTCTGTGGCTCCTTATATAATGTATGAGATGTCATAAAAACTGGGCAGAACTAAGAATCTGATCATTCTCTAACATCATAAGCAGCAAAACCTTTGGAGCCACTAAATATAGCATTTTATTAAGATTTGTCACCTCTGTGTGTTTAGTCTGCACCAAACTGGAGCATAATTCCTTAGCACTCTACATGGTAACTCTGTTATTCCTCTTGTAAATATATGAACACATTGACCACTGGGTGCTACCATTCCCCTTGACATCACGGGGTGTCCCTGAACACTGTCAGCACTGATTGGATTGTGTGTAGGTATATACCACACTGGTAAGGATAATGGTGATGCCCGGTTGTTAGTTTGTTCATTCATTTCCAGGAGAAATAACAGAGGGATTACACAATGCTGAGTTCTGAGAATTGTCAGACATGACAGGAGAGCTGATGTAACAAGGAGCCGGCAACGCGCCCCCTCTCCACAGCGCCGCCGGCATCCCGCTAATGTAAGAAATCCCGTAAATGTAAGAAATAAGTGATAACAGAAGGAAATAAATAAAATGGAAGGATGGACGGACGATGGCGGCTCATACATTCAGATTATTACCAAACATGACGGTGTCTATACAATGTAAATGAAGGAGGGAGAGGGGGTAGAGAAGCTCAGATAGCCTGACATTACATGGAGGAGACCTATAGGAGGAGGGGGAGAAAGGACAGAAGAAAATGGAGACACAACAGAGTGTACTTACCTCTCCACCACTAACTACAACCCTCAAGGGAGTGTCAGCTCTGCAGCTCCTTATATAATGTGTGTGATGTCATAATAACTGGGCGTGGCTAAAAATTACAATATTCTGTGACATCATAGACAGCAGCAACAGCTGTGATTTAACCCCTTAATGCCAGAGATACATATGTAATGCACTATAACTTTGTATGTGTTTTATGTCTCCATGTGAATTTCACCCAGTATTTCGGGGACAGATAGCGCTGTCTTTCTGTGGTGTATTTTCACGGGGGACATTTTTATTTATTTAAAGTCATCCTGACGATGAGGACACATAACCGAATGTAAGAAGTCTGCACCTTTTAGTCAATTTTTACATCTTATTCCAGTGAATATCGATATGAAAGCCCCATGGTCCTCGTCGGATGCAGATCCATCCATTTCCCCTTGTGCTGTCCTGTATCCGTATGTCCGTTCCACAGAAGGGATAGAACATGTCTTATTCTTCTCTGTTTTGCAGACAAGAATAGGCTTTTTTCACATAGGGCAGGATGTTCAGAACGGTTGAGAAAATGCGAGTCACACGCGGCTGGTGTCTGTTTGGAGGATTCACATCTTGCTGACTGAAAAACAGATACGATCACGAGCATCTCCATAAGACTGGAGTCACATAGGCCCCAAATTCTTTTTCTAGGGGTTCACGGAGTGAGGAGCCTCCACCTTGTACAAAGTAGCATTTCTACACAAACGTGTCATTTTGCAGCCGCTGTGAAGCATTGTAACCAGGCCGGTAACATCGCCCGTGTTCACATTCTGCTGCTTCTCTGCTGTAAGGGGACACCTGATATATTCTCTGGATAAACTGCGGGACATCAGCCACAGAGGGGTCATCCTAAAAGGACCTCAAATACTGCAAACCACAATAGTATTTAGCTAGAGGTATTATGGGTCATTTTAGGGCTGGGTCGGTTCAGTGGGGGCAACTGTAAAATTGCAGTAAATAAAGTGACGGCCCAAAAATCTCCCCAGACCCCATCACTTCCATAAAACTAGGTAATTAAAGGGTTATTCAGCTTCATTGAAGTTATACTTTATCCATAGGATTCGGGATAAGTATTTTGTACGGTGGTGGTCCTACCGCTGGGACCCCCATGATCAGAGAAACAGATGCCCCATACCTCCTCTAGCCCCTCTGAAAAGCACGGAGCAGCCGGTTGGGCATGCATGCTGCCCCTCCATTTTTTTCTATGGGAATTCTGGAGATAGCTGAGCTCTGTAGTCATCCATCTCTGGAACTCCCATAGAAAGGACTGGAGCACCCCCCCCCCCCCCCCATGTGCGACCGATTGCACCATTCTTTTTAGGTGGGCTGCGGGGTATCTGAGACCCTACAACTACAAGTCCCAGTATGCTGGGGTTGTGGCTTTCATAACTGTGACTCCCAGTGTGTCCTGAAAGACTAAGGCCCCTTTCACACGGGCGAGTTTTCCGTGCAGGTGCAATGCGTGAAGTGAATGCATTGCACCCGCACTGAATCCGGACCCATTCATTTCAATTGGTCTGTGTATATGAGCGATGTCTTTCACGCATCAGTTGTGCGTTGCATGAAAATCGCAGCATGTTCTATATTCTGCGGGTTTGTTACGCAGCCCTGGCTCCATAGAAGTGAATGGGGCTGCGTGAAAAACACATTGTATCCAGATGCGATGCGTTTTTCACTGACGGTTGCTGAGATGTTGTTTCTAAACCTCCAGTTTTTTATCACACGCGTGAAAAACGCATCAAAATGCATTGCACCCGCGCAGGAAAAACTGAGCAACTGAACGCAATCGCAGACAAAACTGACTGAACTTGCTTGCAAAATGGTGCGAGTTTCACTTAATGCATCCGGACCTAATCCGTGACGCTCGTGTGAAAGAGGCTCTTCATTCAGCAGGACCTGCGCTGACGTCACCACGTGGTGAGCACGATGACCTCAGCGAAGGTCCTTTTGCAGGTCCTTCAAGAAGAACAAAGAAGAGGATCCCGGCTGTGCGATCAAGTGGATGGGGTGAGTTATGTTTTTATTATTTTTTAACCGTTTATAACCAGGTAATGACGGAAAATAATAAAATCTACAGAACACCAAACCCAAACCTGAACTTCAGTGAAGAAATCCGGGTTCAGGTCTGGGTACCACATTCAGATTCTTCTCACGCGCGTGCAAAACGCATTGCACTCACGCGGAAAAAAACGGAACGCAAACGCAGCCAAAACTGACATGAAATTGCGTTCCTTCTTGCGCGGGTTTCCCGCAATGCACCCAGAATGCATCCGGCCCTCACCCGTGACGACCATGTGAAAGAGGTCTAAGGCTCTTGGAATATGCTGGGAGTTGTAGTTTACTAAAAGATAAACATACAATCGTATGAGCTTCCAATCATGTCATGAAGACTGTAGGTTTTGAATGCATGCTGGGAGTTGTAGTTGTAAACACTACAACTGCCATCATATTCTGAAAGTCTACAGCTCTCAGGATCTGGTGGGCTGGGGGTTGTAATTCCCAACAAATGAACAGAGAAACCCTTTGATAACAGTTCAGTAAAAAGCTGTACAGTTGGCTCTTGTGGGCACAGATGGCATACCACCAGGACCTCTCTTATGAGCCACCAGTTCACCATATTATAGTGCCACCACTTGTTACCGGGGTTGTCCTCCCATCTGTTTGTAAACTACAGCTCCCAGCATACCCAGAGAGCTTCATGCCTTCAGGTCATTCTGGGTCGTCATCCTGTTTTGTAGATCGTCTGGTTTGATTTCCATGTATAAGAGCTGTAGGGTCGGCCCCAGACACCCCAGTCCGACAGTGCTGGGCCTGCCATTCCCAATCACTCCAGTACACATTCTCTGTAGGGTCCTCAGCTGGAGCTGCTGGGCTCATTAGAGAACTATATTGGCTGAATGTCCATGACCAGTAGCCAATGGACACACACATGTGGGGGTTATCAGAGGTTATCAGAGGCAATTCATGCACTTCTCGTCTTATTTGTGTGGTGCCAAATCAATTAGAACTATAAGTATGTGTACACCATACTGCTTTCATGAGACCAGACACACAGTTGGTTTCATGAATGCATCTTCTCACCCAACCCCCCCCCCCCCGAGCCATGGTAGAAGAGAGCTTTATTTACATTGCATTGACTTATATAGCAGACATGACATCATAAAAGGGATGTTCCTTAAGAAGAGACTATTGGCTCCTTAACCTGATAGAAGTGGTTTCAGCAACTTCAACTGAGCTCATAGGTATATTTAAAAACTGTAATGTAATCCCCATTTTCCCCCTCCCTTATTGACCTTCTCATAAATATGGTTTGCAGCCATCTAGTGGACAAAAATGTGTACTACAGAATGTTCACACCACATTATATAGAGATATAAGGCCCATCTCTCACAGGTAAGAAAGACACAGGAGTGTGGTGTGAGAACCGACCCACAACAGCCAATAGCCTCCATGGATCCCACAGGTGATGATCGGATCGAGATCTGGAAATTTAAAGACAAGTCGTCACCTTGATCTCTTCATGTTCCTTCTGATACCATCCACTTGACGCCAGGAGCCGAGGTTTTCAGCAGAGCATTGCTCAGAACATCACACTGAGTGCCATGTTCACTAGGTAAGTGGCACACATCACCTGGCCGTCCACATGATGCAATGCGATTCATCAGACCAGGCCTTCTTCCAATCTTAGATGGTTTTGGGAGTGGAGAGAGGTCAGACTGGACACTGTGATAGGTATGGGACTACATAGCCCCATATAGGTCAAGCTGCAATGCCCTGTTTGTCCTGACACCTTTCTATTAGAGTTGAGCTAAGCAATACATTCAAAGCAGAATTCAGTCCAGAGTTTTGTTTTGTTACCTATAGCGTTACCTTAAATACGTATAACGGGCAGTGGTAATTTATCGCCTTGTACATAACTGTGCAGCAGAGCGAAATTTATCATGGCTAATCCTTGCTGTTACCTGAAGCGTTAAATTACACCTGCCTGTAATATGGATTTAATGTATCGCCCTGTACATAACTGTGCAATGAAACAAAATGTATCATAGCTAATCCCTTCTGTTAGCTGTAGCATTACGTTAAGTCCATATAACGGGCAGGTGTAATTTATCGCCCTGTACATAACTGTGCAGTGGAGCGGAAATTATCATGGCCAATCCGTTCTGTTAGTGATGCAGTTTTTGTACACTATGGCCAACAGATAGTAACCTGGGCCTCCAAAGGAATAGGCAGTGGCAAAAATGTTGCTGTTGCCTGCACAAGTGGCAGGAGAAGAAGGAGGGGTAGCCGCCGCAGCAACCGACCAGAGCTGCCAGTGTCATCCAGTGGTCATGTTTTGACCAACAATCTAACTGCATTGGAATGGTTGATTCGCTCTTCAACATCATCTTAAGTGACAACAGATATGCGCAGCCAGGAATCAGTGGGCTCCTCTGACACCACGCTAAGTTGACATGGCCCAGGAACTACCTCTATGCCCTCACCTGTCCTGAACCTGCAGCTTGCTTTTGCTGCTCCTTCTGCTAACCAAGTAATGTATGCCACCTGCTCTGCTCCGCTTTTCAGCCACACTGAGCTTTGTGAGGACAGTCAGCAGTTACAGGCCAGCCCAAACTTGGAGGAGAGGCCTGCTGTGGACTCCTTTAGGCATGCAACTTCCGGTGATGACAGTCGAGTGGAAGCAGATGTTGCAAGAGGTCAGGGACGTGCGCAAGAGACAGGTGAGGGTGACACAAGTGACGACAATACATTTGTAGAGGATGATGTAGCTGATCACACATGGGAGCCAGGTGAAAAGAGGGCATTATAATGAGCGAGGGTGGCAACGTGCCCGTTAGACAGCATGGGGGAAGCAGTGGGAGATCTGTAGCCAAACGTGGGAGGATTACACTGTCTGCTACTCGGGAGACTACCAGTAAGGGACACTCAAGCAGTGCACGGGTTCATAAAAGCAGCGGCAACCAGGTGGAATTGTACAATGCACTTTGTATGTGTCTTTTAATGAGGTATATATACATCAGGTTGGAATTGTACAATGCACATATGTATATGTCTTTTGATGAGAAATTAGTCCTCTGCTGGAGATAACATGCTTCATTGTTATGTTAAACCTTAAAACTCAATAAAAAATTTAAACATAGAAGCAGCGGCAGGCAGACATCACGCAATGGTGGACGAAAAATGCCAATCATCGTCAGTGTGGGAATTTTTCACCAAGTCACTGGGGGACATTAGCATGGCAGTATGCAGGATTTGTGGGCAAACGGTGAGGCGTGGCGAGGGTGTTAATGTTATCATGAGGGCCCTGCGTCAACACATGGAGCGTCACCATAAAGTGGAGTCAGAAAACCATGCCACTCATTTAGTCTTAGAGCCTGATGCAGCACCCACTGCATCTCCCACCGGCCCGTACCCCTCTCAAGCAGTCAGGGCGTATCAACGTCAGCAGAAGGAAGCTGTCATTCCTTCCCATGGACATCAATGTCTATTGCTCCTGATGCTCATTCTCTAACTTGTTTCCACAGCAATCAATCACCGAGGCGATTGCAAAAAGACAACAGTATGTGTGCACTCATTCAACGGGCTAGAAGCTGAATGTGCACCTGGCCAAGTGGCTGGTACTACAGTCCCTCCCTTCCCTTGTAGTTGACTTTGCACATTTCAGAGAACTGAAAGGTGGAGAGTCCCAAGCCGACATTACTTTTCCAAAAAAGCTGTACCAGCCCTGCACATGTACATTGGGCAGAAGGTGGGCCAGTCCTTGGGCCTCTCAGTATCTGATAGAGTTCACGCTAGCGCTGATGTATGCAGTTGTGACTATGGTCGAGGACAATATATGTCGTTCACAGCCCATTGGGTAAATGTGGTTCCCGTCCAGGCACACCAGCAACTTGGCCAGGTGATGGTAATGCTGCCTACGCATTGTAATGTTGGAATTTCTGTACCAATGTCCTCCTCTGCCTCCTCATCCTCCACCTTGTCCTCACCCTCCAATGTAGGAACAGTTCACAGTGGTCCTAGAGCATATCACTTATGCAAAGCTAGGCATTGTCACACGGTTCTGAACCTGGTTAGCCTGGGCAAATGGAGCCATACTGGGAAGGAACTGCTAAGTGTCATCAGTAAATAAATCAAACACTGGCTGTCTCCTCGCCAACTGGAGATTGGAACCATGGTTACGCATAACAGGAAAAACATTAACTTCTGCGCTGCGTCAGTGAGGGCTGATCCATGAGCCCTGCATGGGACATGTCTTCAATCTCATTGTCACCTGGTTCCTGTGACATTTCCACCTGTTTGAAATCCACGTTCCATATGTTAGACCGCCTGTATGAGCCGAGGAAGGCGGTCAATGACTTCTTAATATTGCAGACGGACAGGTCTACTCTCCGGTGAGACTCCCAGGTTAGCCAGTGGCAGCTCATGCGTGACACATGCCATTTGCTCAGGCTCTTTGAGGAGGCCACTGTATTTGTCAATCGGCAGAACTACGGGATAAATTATGTCATTCTACTCCTTCATGTCTTGGAGGAGATGCTGGCAAATCTGTTTGGGGAGGGGAGAGAAGTCGTGGTGCCTACATCTCACAACCACCTGAGCCCTGAGAAGAATGAACTGGCAGAGGAAGAGGAGGACATAAACGGCAAGGAATTTTAGACACAACTAGGTGTTTTATCTGCCCGAGCATGAGGAGCTGAAGGGCGATGACAAAGACGAGGCAGATGACCAGGGGCATTGCTGGAGTCTGGAGAGATCCGGGGCACGAGCCCACGTGAAGTCACGCTCCCACCCCATGAAGCCATGCCCTCATCACCATCGTAGGGGGGGGGGGCCTTCATAGTAGTCATTAACCCCTTTCAGCAGTCCCCCCTTCAGTGAATGGGGGACTGCTGAATGGGGTTAATAACTACAGTGAAGTGCCTAGCCGTCTGGGCAACCCCACAGATCCCCCATAAGTGTCATCCACCACAGATCCCCCATAAGTGTCATCCACCACAGATCCCCAATAAGTGTCATCCACCACAGATCCCCCATAAGTGTCATCCACCACAGAACCCCCTTAAGTGTCATCCACCACAGATCCCCATAAATGTCATCCGCCACAGATCCCCCATAAGTGTCATCCACCACAGATCCCCCATAAGTGTCATCCACCACAGATCCCCCATAAGTGTCATCCACCACAGATCCCCCATAAATGTCATCCACAGATCACCTCCCCGCCCAGCGCCACCTCCTAGCTAATTTGTTCACTTCACTTCGCCTCTGTGTAATCTCGCACTGGCAGAGGCATCGTCGAACGAGGTGTGCTGGAAGACGGCGCATGCGCACTTTGCTCGACGATGCCTCTGCCAGTGCACCTGTGCGAGAATACACAGAGGCAAGTGAAGTGAATAAATTAGCTAGGAGGCGGCGCCATGGAAGTAAGCGAGCAGCGCAGTATTTGCATAATTACTCACGCTATCAAGAGGTGGATTTCGGTAACAGTTGATTTCAGGTTTAGCTTGAAGGGTTATTGTACGATCCCATAAAAGTACATTTTGGGAGTGAGCTGCTGACTTGGCCACAATGCTGGGTGTTCATTAGCACCGCACTGATGGACAGACTGGTTGCTACGTAGCAGTCATCCGCCGGCCCTGCATTCGGGGCACTGGACAAAACATCCGGGGCTCCAGCCCTGAATGTTTTGAACTTACGACGCCTCTGCAGATGACCCCGACAGACCGTGGCAGTATGCAGTGGACATGGAGGCAGGGAGGCCCTCTGAGTCTCTTGCACTACTGTATGGGGGCAGTGTGGCGGACACTACTGTATGGGGGCAGTGTGGAGGACACTACTGTATGGGGGGCAGTGTGGAGGACACTACTGTATGGGTGCAGTGTGGCGGACACTACTGTATGGGGGGCAGTGTGGAGGACACTACTGTATGGGGGGCAGTGTGGAGGACACTACTGTATAGGGGCAGTGTAGAGGACACTACTGTATGGGGGCAGTGTGGCGGACACTACTGTATGGGGGCAGTGTGGAGGACACTACTGTATGGGGGGCAGTGTGGAGGACACTACTGTATGGGTGCAGTGTGGCGGACACTACGGTATGGGGGGCAGTGGGACGACACTACTGTATGGGGGGCAGTGTGGAGGACACTACTGTATGGGGGCAGTGTGGAGGACACTACTGTATGGAGGCAGTGTGGAGGACACTACTGTAGGAGCAGTGGGGACACTACTGTATGGGGGCAGTGTGGCGGACACTACTGTATGGGGGCAGTGTGGAGGACACTACTGTATAGGGGGCAGTGTGGAGGACACTACTGTATGGGTGCAGTGTGGCGGACACTACTGTATGGGGGGCAGTGTGGCGGACACTACTGTATGGGGGCAGTTTGGAGGACAATACTGTATGGGGGCAGTGTGGAGGACACTACTGTATGGGGGCAGTGTGGCGGACACTACTGTATGGGGGCAGTGTGGAGGACACTACTGTATGGGGGGCAGTGTGGAGGACACTACTGTATAGGGGCAGTGTAGAGGACACTACTGTATGGGGGCAGTGTGGCGGACACTACTGTATGGGGGCAGTGTGGAGGACACTACTGTATGGGGGGCAGTGTGGAGGACACTACTGTATGGGTGCAGTGTGGCGGACACTACGGTATGGGGGGCAGTGGGACGACACTACTGTATGGGGGGCAGTGTGGAGGACACTACTGTATGGGGGCAGTGTGGAGGACACTACTGTATGGAGGCAGTGTGGAGGACACTACTGTATGGGGGCAGTGTGGCGGACACTACTGTATGGGGGCAGTGTGGAGGACACTACTGTATAGGGGGCAGTGTGGAGGACACTACTGTATGGGTGCAGTGTGGCGGACACTACTGTATGGGGGGCAGTGTGGCGGACACTACTGTATGGGGGCAGTTTGGAGGACAATACTGTATGGGGGCAGTGTGGAGGACACTACTGTATGGGGGCAGTGTGGCGGACACTACTGTATGGGGGCAGTGTGGAGGACACTACTGTATGGGGGGCAGTGTGGAGGACACTACTGTATGGGTGCAGTGTGGCGGACACTACTGTATGGGGGCAGTGTGGAGGACACTACTGTATGGGGGGCAATGTGGAGGACACTACTGTATGGGGGCAGTGTGGCGGACACTACTGTATGGGGGCAGTGTGGAGGACACTACTGTATGGGGGGCAGTGTGGAGGACACTACTGTATGGGTGCAGTGTGGCGGACACTACTGTATGGGGGCAGTGTGGAGGACACTACTGTATGGGGGGCAGTGTGGGGGACACTACTGTGTGGGGGAAATTACTGTATGTGGGCAGTGTGGGGGAAGTTACTGTATGGGAGCAGCGTGGGGGACGTTGGTATTGGGAAGGCACTGTAGGGGCAATTCTATTATTTCTAGAGACACTATACAGGGATTATTACCTGGAGCACAATATAGGGTGTTGCTATTACTGGGGCACTCTATAAGAAATGATAGCTGCTGTAGACACTATAGGGACATTGGGGTCATTTATCAAACTGGTGTAAAGTAGAACTGGCTTAGTTGCCCATAGCAACCAATCAGATTCCACCTTTCATATTTGACGGCTCTTTTGGAAATCCAGTTCTACTTTACACCAATTTAATAAATGACTCCAATTATGCCTATTAGGGTCACTATTTTTTCAGCAGTATAGTACCTGGGGCATTGGGGGGCACAACGGGCACAGTATTGGGGGTGGCAGCAGGATGACACTGTGGGGACACCAGGATGGGGAGGTTGATGGAAAAATTGAGAAATCTAACGTGTCTGTGTTACAAACTCTGGAGAGACGAGATGTGTCTGAAAGAATTTGTCATGGTGGTCTAACGGAGGAGAAGAGGAAAGAGAAGGTCTACATGACAGGAGATGTACCTGGATGTAAGAGGTATGTGGCCAAGTATTGGGGGGAGGGGGGGGTGCCAGAGTAATGACCCGCCCCGGGTGCCAAACACTCCGGGCACGCCACTGTGTATTATGTAGTCCCACACTGTGTATTATGTACTCCCACTACTTTCAGTATTATGTACAGTACTCCCACACCATGAATGTACTCCCACACTGAATATTATGTACAGTACTAACACGCTGAGTATTATGTACTCCTACTCTATAAATATTATGTACTCCCACGCTGAGTATTATGAACGCCTACTCTATAAATATTATGTACTCCCACACAGAGTTTTATGTACTCCTACTCTTTAAATATTACTTATTCCCACACTGAGTATTATGAACACCTACTCTATAAATATTATGTACTCCCACACTGAGTATTATGTACTCCTACTCTATAAATATTATGTACTCCCACACTGAGTATTATGTACAGTACTCCTACACAGAGTATTATGTACTCCTACTCTTTAAATATTATGTATTTCCACACTGAGTATTATAAACACCTACTCTATAAATATTATGTACTCCCACACTGAGTATTATGGACAGTACTCCCATACAGAGTATTATGTACTCCTACTCTTTAAATATTATGTATTCCCACACTGAGTATTATGAACGCCTACTCTATAAATATTATGTACTCCCACACAGAGTATTATGTACTCCTACTCTTTAAATATTATGTACTCCCACACTGAGTATTATGTACTCCTACTCTTTAAATATTATGTACTCCCACACTGAGTATTATGTACTCTCATTCTATAAATATTATGTACTCTCACACTGAGTATTATGTACTCCTACTCTATAAATATTATGTACTCCCACACTGAGTATTATGTACAGTACTCACACGCTGAGTATTATGTACGCCTACTCTATAAATATTATGTACTCCCATAGGCATGCGCAGCCTATTACATTAGGGTGTGCACCCTAAAGCACAAACACACACGACACGCGCGCGTGTGTATGTATGTATGTATATATATATATATATTATATCCACAGATCCTCCACAACAGTGTGTCAATTTTTATTGTACTAGCCTACTACTTAAAAGACAAGCTTTCAAGAGTTTTCCTTTCTTCCTCGGTACGCTTGAGTATTGAGAAACAATCTATTCCTAAGGGTGGCTTTACATCTGCGTTATGCCATTCCGTTATAGGTTCCGTTTCAAACGGAATATATAATGGAATGGCCAGGTGGAATGCAAAACGGAAACCTTTAAGAGGCATTCCGTTTTGCTCTGTCCTAATAGAAGTTTATGAGAAAGCATAACCAATCCGTCTGGGTCCCGTTATGCTGTTATCCTGTCGACAGGACTTTTTTTTCCATCTTGCATAATGGGAACCAGATGGATCCGTTTTGAAGCACATAGACTTTTATTAGGACGGAGAGCAAATGGGATGCCTCCTGCAGAGTCTGCACTGTACGAGAGAGAGATAGCAGTGGCTGTGAAGGGAAAAGTTCCAGAGCACACAATGACAGCCCCAGAGCCTTTCTGCTGCCTGACCAACCGTATATGCTGCCACAGCGCCAGCCCAGCCTGCAGCACATCAGAGAGGCCTGGGGTCCACATTACAGCACCAATACATTTATTTATCAAAAAGCATCATACATAGCTAAAAGCAAAACAAAAAAAAATATGTTTACTGTCCCTTTAAGCAAAAGCCAGAATATAATAAAAGACAAAAAAAAAACTTTTTACTTACAAAAGAAGCTATTCAGTCGTCTGCTGCGCCATCCTCTGCTTGCTTCCACAGATTCTTTCCCCTCCTTTCTATCTCTCCTCAGTGCGCAGGTGCAATGTTATGGGGGATTTGTGGATGACACACTGTTACGAGGGATCTGTGGATGACACACTGTTATGGGGATCTGTGGATGACACACTGTTATGGGGATCTGTGAATGACACACTGTTATGGGGGATCTGTGAATGACACACTGTTATGAGGGATCTGTGGATGACACACTGTTATGGGGTATCTGTGAATGACACACTGTTATGGGGGACCTGTGGATGACACACTGTTATGGGGGACCTGTGGATGACACACTGTTATGGGGGACCTGTGGATGACACACTGTTATGGGGGACCTGCGGATGACACACTGTTATGGGGGATCTGCGGATGACACACTGTTATGGGGGATCTGCAGATGACACACTGTTATGGGGGATCTGCGGATGACACACTGTTATGGGGGATCTGCGGATAACACACTGTTATGGGGACATCTGCGGATGATGCACTGTTATGGGCATCTGTGGATAACGCACTGTTATGGACATCAGTGGATGAAACTATCATGTGGGATCTCTGGATGACACTTTTATTGGGGGCATCTGTGGATGACGCACTGTTGTGGGGGCATCTGTTGATGACGCACTGTTATGGGGGCATCTGTGGATGACGCACTGTTATGGGGCATCTGTGTATGACGCACGGTTATGGGGGCATCTGTGGATGACGCACTGTTATGGGGGCATCTGTGGATGACGCACTGTTATGGGGGCATCTGTGGATGACGCACGGTTATTGGGGCATCTGTGGATGACGCACTGTTAAGGGGATATCGGTGGATGGCACTGTCATCCACAGATCCCCCCATAACAGTGTCATCCACAGATCCCCCCCATAACAGTGTCATCCACAGATCCCCCATAACAGTGTGATATTCCACACAGATGCCCCCATAACAGTGTCATCCACAGACCACAGATATCCCCTTAACAGTCTATTAAGAAAATACTTGTGGAAGGCACTGTTATGGGGGTATCTGTGTGGAATCTGAACCAGATGCAGGGGGGTCTGTTATGTGGGGCAGGGGGGATCTGTGGATGACACATATATATAGCAGCATCTTGTGCTATATATGTGTCATTATCCACAGATCCCCCCCCCCCCCCCTCACTGACAGTGACCCCCAACAGGGGGTGGAGGCAAGCAAAGTATTGTAAACTTAGTGTTGTAATAAACTACTTACTGGGAGACTCCAGCTAGTATTCCACAATCACTGGGCACTGGGCAGGCGGCAGCGTAACGCGTCCTCCCACTTTATTAATGAAGCAGGCGGAGCAGGCGCGTGACGTCGGAGTGAGTGACGTTACGCAGCCAGCCGCTGGGACACGGAGCATGAGAGCAGTCTGAAGAAGATATCATTGCGGCTGTGCGGGACAGCCGGGGCTCAAGTGGCAGTGCAGGAGGCTGAGCACGGAGGTGTGATTAGGGTGTGCCCAGGCACACCCGGCACACCCCGTGCGCACGCCTATGTGTACTCCCACACTGAGTATTATGTACTCCCAGTGTTGGACTGGGCTGTCTAGGGCCCACCAGTAAAGTTTATTTTGGGGGCCCGCCATACGGATACATCCAAATATTACCTCCTCACACAACAGCAGACAGCAGCAAGATGCTAGAAGATGATTAATTATCGGGTCCTTGCAGCAACTTTGAGAAGACAGGTCCCTGAGAAAGGGTGACACTGGCTGTGCTGCCTCTGTACCTGAAAAATTGGGTTGTCATTTCTACTGCGTTATAAATTGAATTTTTTTTTTCCAATTTCATCACACAAAGAATTTTTCCCCTGTGTTAGCTATGTTAAGATAAACAGTGCCATTAACCCCTTAAGGACCCTGCCATATTTCACCTGCAAATCTGACATGTGTCACTTTATGTGGTGAATCACAGAATAAGACCGGCACTCGGATATGGTTGAAGAAAACTGCTTTATTCAAGCATTAGACGGTCAAAAGCAGAGAACAAATGAATAGATTAACAGCGACACGTGTTTCGGCTCTATGAGCCTTTGTCAAGCCTAATACATCTATGTAGACTAGAGATTTAAATAGTGCGCCGTACCTGACGCTGAGAGCGTGGTGAGGTCACATCACCATGACTACCAGTATCAACAAATCATTATGTGCAGGAATTCTTGTCATTCCTGCACCGGATCAAAATAAAGAAAACTTTAAAACACTTTTACTTATCCAGGCCATTCTGAGACTGTTTTCTCATCACATATTGTACTTCATGACAGTGGTAAAATTGAGTTAAAAAAAATCATTTTTATTTATAAAAAAAATACCAAATTTACCCAAAAATGTAAAAAATTAGCAAATTTCAATTTCTCTACTTTTATAATAGTAATGCCTCCAAAAATAGTTATTACTTTACATTTACCATATGTCTACCTCATGTTTGGATCATTTTGTAAATGACATTTTATTTTTTGGGGACGTTAGAAGGCTTAGAAGTTTAGAAGCAAATCTTGAAATTTTTCTGAAAATTTACAAAACCCACTTTTTAAGGACCAGTTCAGGTCTGAAGTCACTTTGGTAGGCTTACATAATAAAAACCACCCAAAAATGACCCCTGTGACGATCTGCGACCGCTGCGGCCACAATACTTCGCAAAACCGTCACAGCGCCCCTAGTGGTCAATCCGCAAACAGGCCTCCCAGCCACTTTCAGCACACCGACAGTCTAACTTGAGTCCGTACAGTCGATAGGCTGAAAGCGCAGGGATTGGACCGCAGACTGACCGCAAGTAAGCGTGTGAGCGATTGGACCGGAACCACACACAGGGTAGTTTAACTGCCACCACCTTGCGATTTATGGGAGCAAGGAACCCACGATCTGGATAAGAGAACCAAGTAGCTTTCTCTTCAGAAAGGCTAGGGTAAGTTTTTGCAGTGTTTGAAAGCAGGCATATGGCTAGAGAAATCACTTGGAGGTCATTTATTTAATATATATATATATATATATACAGGTCATTCTAAAAAAAATAGCATATTGTGATAAAGTTCATTATTTTCTGTAATGTACTGATAAACATTAGACTTTCATATATTTTAGATTCATTACACACCAACTGAAGTAGTTCAAGCCTTTTATTGTTTTAATATTGATGATTTTGGCATACAGCTCATGAAAACCCAAATTTCCTATCTAAAAAAATTAGCATATTTCATCCGACCAATAAAAGAAAAGTGTTTTTAATACAAAAAAAGTCAACCTTCAAATAATTATGTTCAGTTATGCACTCAATACTTGGTCGGGAATCCTTTTGCAGAAATGACTGCTTCAATGCGGCGTGGCATGGAGGCATCAGCCTGTGGCACTGCTGAGGGGTTATGGAGGCCCAGGATGCTTCGATAGCGGCCTTAAGCTCATCCAGAGTGTTGGGTCTTGCGTCTCTCAACTTTCTCTTCCCAATATCCCACAGATTCTCTATGGGGTTCAGGTCAGGAGAGTTGGCAGGCCAATTGAGCACAGTAATACCATGGTCAGTAAACCATTTACCAGTGGTTTTGGCACTGTGAGCAGGTGCCAGGTTGTGCTGAAAAATGAAATCTTCATCTCCATAAAGCTTTTCAGCAGATGGAAGCATGAAGTGCTCCAAAATCTCCTGATAGCTAGCTGCATTGACCCTGCCCTTGATAAAACACAGTGGACCAACACCAGCAGCTGACATGGCACCCCAGACCATCACTGACTGTGGGTACTTGACACTGGACTTCAGGCATTTTGGCATTTCCCTCTCCCCAGTCTTCCTCCAGACTCTGGCACCTTGATTTCCGAATGACATGCAACAGTCCAGTGCTGCTTCTCTGTAGCCCAGGTCAGGCGCTTCTGCCGCTGTTTCTGGTTCAAAAGTGGCTTGACCTGGGGAATGCGGCACCTGTAGCCCATTTCCTGCACACGCCTGTACACTGTGGCTCTGGATGTTTCTACTCCAGACTCAGTCCACTGCTTCCGCAGGTCCCCCAAGGTCTGGAATCGGTCCTTCTCCACAATCTTCCTCAGGGTCCGGTCACCTCTTCTCGTTGTGCAGCGTTTTCTGCCACACTTTTTCCTTCCCACAGACTTCCCACTGAGGTGCCTTGATACAGCACTCTGGGAACAGCCTATTCGTTCAGAAATTTCTTTCTGTGTCTTACCCTCTTGCTTGAGGGTGTCAATGATGGCCTTCTGGACAGCAGTCAGGTCGGCAGTCTTACCCATGATTGCAGTTTTGAGTAATGAACCAGGCTGCGAGTTTTTAAAAGCCTCAGGAATCTTTTGCAGGTGTTTAGAGTTAATTAGTTGATTCAGATGATTAGGTTAATAGCTCGTTTAGAGAACCTTTTCATGATATGCTAATTTTTTTAGATAGGAATTTTGGGTTTTCATGAGCTGTATGCCAAAATCATCAATATTAAAACAATAAAAGGCTTGAACTACTTCAGTTGGTGTGTAATGAATCTAAAATATATGAAAGTCTAATGTTTATCAGTACATTACAGAAAATAATGAACTTTATCACAATATGCTAATTTTTTGAGAAGGACCTGTATATATATATATATATATATATATATATATATATATACACAATACAACTTCTCAATATGTGCAGTGATTGAAAGAAAATACTTATTTTCCGCAGAAAAGATGTCCGTTGGTGAAATAGTCCGTTGCAGGGATAAAGTCCAAGAGTCCAGAGTGTAATTATCCGAATATGCCTACAGCCCACGGGTTCTCTGACTGAGGCCCTCTTCGGGTGTTGTTAAAAGTGGAGAACTCCTTTAGCAGATTCTAGGCTCTTGTTATAAGGATCCCAGAATCAAGGCGGGGAATTGAGAGTCCGTCTGCTGGGGCAGGCTGTGTTTCTGAGATGAATGCCAGTTCTGAAATATGGTATGTGCCATATCTCGGGATGTCTCCGCTGTACATAATTAGCAAGCACAGATTCACATTCCCTACAAAATATGGAGTTCAGGGATACCAAATATGACTATTATAACTGGTTCTATGATGGGGTAACACCATAACTTTACCTGGGCATCTCCTAGAGTTATGTTTGTGATATGTAAATGTCCAGTGAATTCTGAGTGACACGATGACGTAATTTTTACATCCGTAAGATGCATGGTCTCTCTTAAAAAGGGTAAAAATCATATCTCAGATTCATGTTTCAATCAGAGAACCTTGGTGCCGGCCTGTCTGACTCAAGCTAGCTTACAAGCCCCTTATGGCAGCGACACCAAATGGCTCCCCCCCAGGTGTAGTCTTCACACCTAGCTGTGATATCTCTGCAGAAAGGGAAGTTCTTTTGTGTAGGGTCAACCTAAGGAAACCAGCTGTAATCTACTGGGCATCTATTGACTGACTTGAACAAAAGGACCCTTGAACAAAAGTAGCCCTGGATACACAGAAGGAGACGCTCTGAGTAATCAGATTGTAGGTGCTGGGGCCTGTAGCTTCAGGGCCCTATGGAAATAAATACTGTTTATTAGACCCATTGATAAATAAGGGATAGTAATATTGATAATATTGGGCGGACGGTTCAATATTCTCGCGGATCATCCGTGACAACTCCCCCCGCGTCTGCGGCTAGACATCCTTCCACAAGACAGGTGGCGTCGCCGCTAGCCTGCGCTGATTGGTCTGGATCGCCGTTGCCCTGGGATAAGCCATCTGCATTTTGATGTCTGCTGCCTGCCCTGTGCTGGATGGTAAAATCGTACTGCTGCAGCGACAAGCTCCAACGTAGGAGCTTCCCGTTGGACCCCGCAGTACAGTTCAGCCAACTGAGAGGATTATGGTCCGTAATGATTGTGAAGGAGCGGCCGTACAGATAGGATTGAAGCTTCTGTAGGGCCCACACAATCGCCAGACACTCCTTTTCTGTAGTTGAGTAGGACACTTCTCGGGGAAGAAGTTTCCGACTCGGGTACAGAAGAGGATGCTCGTCCCCCTTTCCATCCACCTGGCTTAAAACAGTGCCGAGACCGTAATCTGATGTGTCGGTTTGGACTTGAACACCCACCCCCCAGTCGATGGAAACCCGGGCTTGGGGAATGTGAGAAAGAGTGCCCCCCACCCCAGTAAGGGTGACATACTTGTCTGGGATAATGTCCTTTGTTGACACAAGGTGCGGATGCACCAGGGTGACATTGGCTCCCGTGTCCCAGAAACCGGTGATGAGCTGGTCATTCACCGTAACAAGCTGGTGGTTGCTGGTGATGGGGTAAATCGCCTCTCCACCGGCGAACAAAACGGTTGAGGACGATGGTTCACGCTGGGGTGCGCTGGCTGGCTGTGTCTGTCGTGGGCGAGGTACAGGGGGTCCAGATGCTGTTGGTGGCTGTCTCTGCTCAGGACAGTTGAATTTCATATGTCCAGGCTTGCGGCAGTAGTGACAGGTGATTCCATCAGGTGCCCCAGGTCTGGAAGCAGTAGCTGCACTTGGTGGTCTCTGTGGTGGACGGCCCACAGAGGCAGGAGGGTCTGCCCTGCCATTGGGCACAGATAATGGCCAATAGGATAGAGAAGGCGCTCATAGGGTAAGTAAATTCAGCAAATCAGATTTCTAATAAAATAAATGGTTTGCTCACTTATTGCGGTTGCATCAATTGGATGCAACTGCAATGGAGATCGAGTGTAGATAAGTGACGGTTGGTGCAGCCTAGATTTGTACGATCGCCTTGGGCAGGAGCCACCCTGCCACTTGGGTAATGGTATGAAGAAAAGTACGATGGACCTTAGGTTGAGCGTGTGGACTGCAGAGGGCGCACGATATAACCGATCAAAGGCAATATATTGGTTTCAGCAGTACTCCATTTATTCGTAAGAGTCTTACAAATAAATGGAATACTGCTGAAACCAATATATTGCCTTTGATCGGTTGTTTCGTGTGTTAGGTCATGTCATATTTTTATACAGGAAGTTGTTACGGACGCGGTAATACCTAATATGTTTACTTTTTTATTTATTTATATAAGTTTTACACAATAATATAATTTTTTAAGCAAAAAAAAAATCATTTAAGTGTATCCATAGTCTGAGAGCCATATTTATATATTTTTTTTTTCTGAGCAACTGTTTTAGGTAGGGTATTATTTTTGCAGGATTAGATTACCGTTTTATTGGCACTATTTTGGGGTACATATGACTTTTTGATCGCTTGTAATTACACTTTTATTGATGTAAAGTGACCAAAAAGTTTATTTTTTATTTTATGGTGTTCACCTGAGGGGTTAGGTCATGTGGTATTTTTATAGAGCAGGTTGTTACGGACGCGGCGATAACTAATATGTATACTTTTTTTTATGTACTTAAGTTTTACAGAATAACAGCATTTTTGAAACCAGTCTCCATATTCTGAGAGCCATAGTTTTTTTATTTTTTGGGCGATTGGCTTAGGTAGGGGCTAATTTTTTGCGGGTTAGATTGGTACTATTTTGGGGGTATACACCTTTTGATCGCTTGGTGTTGCACTTTTAGTGATGTAAGGTGACAAAAAGTTTTTTTTAGCACTGTTTTTATTTTCTTTTTTTAATGGTCTTCATCTGAGGGGTTAGGTCATGTAATATTGCGGCGATACCTAATATGTCTACTTTTCTTTTTTTCCCTATTTTTTACAAATTTTGTTTACTTTATTTTGGAAAGAGGACGCTTTTTTTTGTAAAACTTATTTTGTAACTTTTTTTTCACTTTACTTTTTGTCCCACTCTGGGACTTCCAACTTTTGGTGGTCTGATACCCTTTGCAATGCTTTACAATACTTCTGTATTGTAAAGCATTGGCTGTGAGTGTATTACTCAGTGTAATACATTTACAGCTTCCTGAATGTGAGATCCAGGGGGCTGGATTTCACAGGCTGTCATGGAAGGCAGCCACGATGCCTAAGAAAGGCCTCGGGCTGCCTTCCCTGCCATTGGGTCCCCGTCACAGCAGAGCGGGGACCCGATGGCTGCTTCCTCCCTGCACGGACATCGCACGTGCCTCGGTCAGTGCGGTCAGCAAGGGTTAATGATTTCACCGTTGCAGGCGCTGGTCCTTATAGGGGTTATCCCAACATAATGATCACTGTTAAATCTGTTAATGATTTGACAGTGATCATTTTTGTAAATATACTTTATTAACAAATTTCCACTGATTAGGATAAAATTCATCCCCACCTACCTTATTGTTGTGACTCGGTCTCCCCTGGTTACGACCACCGCTCTTCTCCAAAATCCTGATGGTCGCGCTTGCCCAGAAGACTCCTTCTTTTCTCCTGGCCGGCCCCGCTCGCAATCAAGATGAAGCCCGCCCCAGCCAGAATCCAGGAAGCGAATGCGCGGGTGGCAGCAGGTAAGTATAAAAACGCAAAGTGGGATAACCCCCACGGATATCTGCGCCATACATGTATGTTAAGGGTTTAAAAAATACAACTTGACCCCACAAAAAACAAGCCCACTTACAGCTATGTAAACAGAAAATGAAAAAGATGAAAAATAAATTGTGGCTCTTGGAAGGCGGGGAAGGGGAAACGAAAATACACTGTTTCATCAGTCACTATCACACTCCATGGGCTTAGATACACTGTTTCATGAGTCAGTATCAGGCACAGACAGGGGCAAGGGGGCACACAGGCAGCGGGCACAGACATACCTGAAAAGCCCAGTGAGTCAGTCACTGATGTGTGCTGCTGTGCCGCTGCCGCGCTGTTTCCCCGCCTGCTGCTCCCTCGCCGGCGCCGCACTGTATGTGAAAAACTGTGTTAAAACTTCACTGCCGGGCGTCAGGCCCCTTGTCAGCCTGGGCCCCGAAGCAGCCGCCTTCCCTGCTTCCCCGGTAGCTATGCCACTGGTTTGAGTACAGGAGCTTTATGTTGGGGCCCTGAGTATTAAGTACAGTGTGTCTATGTAGGATGAGGGTGAGACTCTTACCTTTTATCCTTAATATCATTTCAGTTGTATGGTGTATGTTGGGAGTGGCCTATTATATGTAGGAGGGGCTTATAACAATGGATGGTGCCTAAAAAATGTGGACTCTCCCTATACAAAATTTCTGGGTGCTTTTTATCACATATCATATGGACACACTAAAAAAAATCATTTTTTCAAAATGCTTTATTATGTAAAACTGAAACAATAAAAAAAGTTGTCATATTTGGTATTGTCGCGTCCGTAACAACCTGCCCTATAAAATACCACATGATCTATCCTGACAGATGAACATTGTAAATAACAAAAAATAAAAACGGTGCCAAAACAGCTATATTTTGTTACCTTCCCTCACAAAAAGTGATAACGCCATCACGGCATACAGATTCCACTCGTGTTTTAGGTGAGTCTGACCTGGCTTCTCGCATTCTATTCAGGTTGTTATCTTGCATGTCATGGTATTAGGTTATTTCATCCACTAAATGTTTTTTTGTGTGAGGACCTATGTATTATTGGCTTCTTTGCCATTTGTTGGTCCATTTCAGTCCTATCTATGTTATCTATTTTACTAAAGCTGTGGGCTCACCTTATAATTAATGAATATGCTATGTTTTTGACTTAAGGATCTTTGATTATATGTATTCTACCTTTATTTCAGTGTTCTGTATTACTCCGGGATGGTGTTTTTCTCTGTCCCCTTCCCCCTTTTTTAATGGCAACATATACATTATTATATCATGTAACAATAAAGTATTTTTCTCAATTGGTTGTTCATGAGCTCTAGGTTTTCTAGTTTCTGCCTCAAAAAAGTGTACTATAGAGCAAACCAAAAATCATATGTACCCTAAAATAGTACCAACACAACTGCAACCTTATTCCGTAGTTTCTAAAATGGGGTCATTTTATTGGAGTTCCTACTCTAGGGGTGCATCAGGGGGTCTTCAAATGTGACATGGCAACTTAAAATTATTCCAGTGAAATCTACATTCCAAAAACCATAGGCATTCCTTTCCTTCTGCGCCCTGCCGTGTGCCCGTACAGCAGTTTACGGACCACATATGGGGTGTTTCTGTAAACTACAGAATCAGGACAAAAAAATATTGAGTTTTGTTTGGCTGTTAACCCTTGTATTGTTACTGGAGAAAATAGATTAAATGGAAATCTGCTAAAAAGTGAAATTCTAAATTCTCATCTACGTTTTCTTTTAATTCTTGCGGAACACCTAAAGGGTTAACAAAGTTTTTTAAAATTAGTTTTTAATACCTTTAGGGGTTTAGTTTCCAAAATTGGGGTCATTTTTGGGTGGTTTCTAATATGTAGCCTCGCAAAGTGACTTTAGAGCGGAACTGTCCTTAAAAAGTGGGTTTTGGAAATTTTCAGAAAAATTTCAAGATTTGCTTCTAAACTTCTAAGCCTTCTAGCGTCCCAAAAAAAATAATAATATAATTTTCAAAATGATCGACACATGAAGTAAACATATGGGAAATGTAAAGTAATAACTATTTTTGGGAGGTATTACTATCTATTATAGAAGTAGAGAAATTGAAATTTGCACATTTTCCAAAGTTTTGGTAAATTTGGGATTTTTTTATAAATAAAAATGAATAAAACAAAAATGTAATATTTTACTGAATTCGACCACTGTCATGAAGTACAATATGTGACAAGAAAACAATCTCAGAATGGGCTGGATGAGTAAAAGCTTTTTAAAGTTATTACCAGATAAAGTGACACATGTCAAATTTGCAAAAAAATGGCCTTAGCAGGATGGTGAAAACTGGCCCGGGGTTGAAAGGGTTAATTTCTTACTCAGCTTTTGGAGACAGACAAGTAACATAACACACAGATCAAAAAACAAAACAGAAAAAAAAGGTTCATTTTAAGGTTCGAATGTTATTTTCATTTTAATATAAAGTTTAGAATTTTTAACATTAATATAAACTTCACACATTATTGTGTCTCCTTCTCCCCCTCGGTATCTAGCTGCATCTCGTGTGCAAGGCAGGTGTCCATCATTCTCGGAGTGGTGGGAAGATGTGAAGGATGGGGGCTGAAGAATTACTTGAGGTCCTGGGCAGTTTTCGTGGCTGTTCATCATTTCTTGCCTCTCTGTGTTATGAGGCTGTAAATGCAAAGAGAGAAAAGTGTGAGGGCCAGGAAAAGAAAAACTATAGCAAAAACCTATTGTCACAGCATTCAAACCATGCTTTGAACTGGGCCCAGGATGAGGTGATCTAAAAGAAACAATAAAAGGAATCTCACCTCAGATAAAGTGGTTCCGCCCATTACTATTTTGGGTGGTGGTCCCACACTATTCACCATCCTCACCATGGTCTGTGCCAGCTGGATGTGTCTGAGATTCAAGTAACCAGGGCTTTATCATATTGGTAGCAGTGGCTTCTCCCTTGGCTTGGACAGTCTTCTGTTCCAGGTCCTGCTCGGCTTTCGCTGCCAGAATTTGAGCTCGCTGCACCTCCTGCTGAGCCATGAGAGCAGAAACCATAAGAAACACTCGGCAATATGTAGAGATGACATTGCCAACTGGGGGAGCTCACTGCATATAGATTATTGACTTCTATGGGAGCTGTAGAAATCCATGTGCAGAGATCTCCCCCAAGTGGTGTCTCCAAGCAGATAGGTTTTTAACATTTTTATCTACGGCTATGCAGGGGATTTAGCACTTTGTATAAGAAAAAATATGAAGATGAAATGAACAGCACAGAATTACAGACTTATTTACAGATGATAATAAGCTATTTCTATAAAATTATATATACACACATTTATATAAAGCTTAGTCTGAGAAGTTGTGGAACAGTTATAATTTGCAGTCATTGATTATAGTGTTGTGCATAAGAATTGACACACAGGTAATCATTAGGACCCCCACAATCATCATGTGGTTTGGCCCATTTCTCCTTAGAACACATCTGTAAATCTGCCTGGCAGGTCCCAAGGTGTTCTTTAGGGGAGATGTGGAAAGAACAGGAAGTGTCAGCCTATTGTGAGGAGCTTGCTCTAAAAAAACTTGCAGGATTTCAGGATTTTTCCTGCAATGACTTATGTCATTTATGTGGAGGGAGGACTGTACCATGTTCATGTCTGGGAGGGGTCTTGTATACTCACAGTTTATTCCCCAATTTCACCGCTGAAGCAGCATAACAATAGTCTCAGGAATCTAAGAAAACAAAAAAAAAAGCAAAAGTGTGAGGTTATCAGGAGAAAGGAGTCTTGTGGTATAAGTGGTGGTTGGTAATCAGAGATTAGACAAGCTGGAGGATGGACATGGGCCCCGCTCCTGGAGAACCACTTTTCAAAAGACAGGTCCCTAGATGATAGATCTTCAAGCAACACCCCAGGGATAGTAAAGCAGTTGTAAGACATGTAAGACACGCAGACAAGAAATCCTCCAGAATGACATCATAGTAACATCAGGACAATAACAAGGGAGGACTGCAGGAGCAATGCCCAGCCAGGACTCACGTTCTCCTTATGTGGCTCCTCTGGAAACACTGAGGAAACCATGATCTTCTTTTGGTCTACAAAAAATTTAAGAAGATGAATGAAATGTGTGAGTGCACAGGATGGAGCATCAGTCTATAAGATGTTATTGTGCAACATGACGCGTGCCCCAAGCGCCATGGATTATTGTAGATGGCTATGTGTGCCACCATTGTTATACAGCTGGTTAGAAATCTATCATTCACCAGGACATAGAAATGTCTGTAATGTTTCCATGTAATCAGCTCATTATGTCTGGACTTACCTTTCCTTTTCCTCCTTTCCTCCATTTCTTCTTTTCTGTTGAACATAAAACAAATTAATAAATCAATTCACATTTGATAATCAATGGGCACGCTCATTATGAAGAGCTCTAGGTCTAGATGGCAGGAATTATGGAGACTTGTCTTTCTGGAACAAGTCATGTAGGTGGCTCTTAGGGCATTGAGGGTAGTGGGACAAATGCTCTTGTTATAAACTTAGGCTACTTTCACACTTGCGTTCGGGGCTCCGCCTGTGAGTTCCGTTTGAAGGCTCTCACAAGCGGCCCCGAACGGATCCGTCAGCCCTAATGCATTCTGAGTGGATGCGGATCCGCTCAGAATGCATCAGTCTGGCACCGTTTGTCCTCCGCTCCGCTCAGCAGGCGGACACCCGAACACTTTCAATGTAAAGTCAAAACGGATCCGTTTGCACATCATGAACAAAAAAAAAAATGTTGTTCTGAACGGATCTAAGCGTTTGCATTATAGGTGCGGATCCGTCTATGCAGACACCAGACGGATCCGCTCCGAACGCAAGTGTGAAAGTAGCCTTACATGGTTGGAAGGGTGTAAAATGGAGGACATCTTTTCACAGTTCTTATCCTATAGTAGAAAACATAGTTCCGGTTAACAGGAAGCACTCAGCACGTGTTCCTCTATGTGCCCCTCATGAGAGCCATAGAAAGTGCAATATGCTGCATGACCGGTGCCAGTGGCGTACATACAGGGGTCGCTGTTGCGACCAGGCCCGACACTCCAGGGGGCCCGGTTGCCTGTGGACCCCTGGCTCCGCCCTGCTGTAGTGCTGTGTGTACCCGGGGGCCGGACCCGCCGCCCTATGCTCCTCGTGCACACCCTCCGGTGCTCCTTGTGCCCGCCCCTTTAATATACTTACCCTCCCCGGCTGCCGCTTCCTTGTCCTGAGCACGTACAGCGTCGCAGAACAGGTAAGTATTGGGGCTGGGGGCTCCGCCGCTGATTGAAGTGAGCCGATGGGGGCTGAGTGGGGGTCTTTGGGCTGATCTGAGGTCTGATGGGGACTTAGTGGGGGTCTCATGGGGGTCTTTGGGCTGATCTGAGGTCTGATTGGGGTCTTTGGGCTGATCTGAAGTCTGATGGGGGCTGAGTGGGGGTCTTTGGGCTGATCTGAGGTCTAATGGGGTCTGAGTGGGGGTCTTTGGGCTGATCTGAGGTCTGATGGGGGCTTAGTGGGGGTCTCATGGGGGTCTTTGGGCTGATTTGAGGTCTAATGGGGGCTGAGTGGGGGTCTGGGCTGATCTGAGGTATGATGGGGGCTGAGTGGGGGTCTTTGGGCTGATCTGAGGTCTGAGTGGGGTCTTTGGGCTGATCTGATGTCTGATGGGGGCTTAGTGGGGGTCTCATGGGGTCTTTGGGCTGATCTGAGGTCTAATGGGGTCTGAGTGGGGGTCTTTGGGCTGATCTGAGGTCTAAAGGGGGCTTAGTGGGGGTCTTTGGGCTGATCTGAGGTCTGATGGGGGCTGAGTGGTCTTTGGGCTGATCTGAGGTCTGATGGGGGCTTAGTGGGGGTCTTTGGGCTGATCTGAGGTCTGATGGGGCTGAGTGGGGGTCTCATGGGGGTCTTTGGGCTGATCTGAGGTCTGATGGGGGCTGTGTGGGGGACCAGGGGGTCTTTGGGCTAAACTTAGTTCTGATGGGGGCTGAGTGGGGAGTCTTTAGGCTGATCTGAGATCTGTTGGGGCTGAGTGGAGGTCTCATGGGGGTCATTGGGCTGATCTGAGGTCTGATGGGGGCTGACTGGGGGTCTTTGGTCTTATCTGAGGTCTGATGGGGCTGACTGGGGTCTTTGGGCTGATCTGACATCTGATGGGGGCTGACTGGGGGTCTTTGGGCTGATCTGAGGTCTGATGGGGGATGACTGGGGGTCTTTGGTCTGATCTGATGGGGCTGAGTGGAGGTCTCATGGGGGTCTTTGGGCTGATCTGAGGTCTGATGGGGGTTGAGTGGAGGTCTTTGGGCTGATCTGAGGTCTGATGGGTGCTGAGTGGGGGTCTTTGGGCTGATTGAGGTCTAATGGGGCTGAGTGGGGGTCTTTGGGTTGATCTGAGGTCTGATGGGGCTGAGTAGGGGTCTCATGGGGTCTTTGGGCTGATTTGAGGTCTGATGGGGGCTGACTGGGGGTCTTTGGGCTGATCTGAGGTATGATGGGGCTGAGTGGGGGTCTTTGGGCTGATCTGAGGTCTAAAGGGGCCTGAGTGGGGGTCTTTTGGCTGATCTGAGGTCTGATGGGGCTGAGTGGGGGTCTCATGGGGGTCTTTGGGCTGATCTGAGGTCTGATGGGGGCTGAGTGGGGGACCTGGGGGTCTTTGGGCTAAACTGAGTTCTGATAGGGGCTGAGTGGGGAGTCTTTGGGCTGATCTGAGATCTGATGGGGCTGAGTGGAGGTCTCATGGGGGTCTTTGGGCTGATCTGACATCTGATGGGGGCTGACTGGGGGTCTTTGGGCTGATCTGAGGTCTGATGGGGGATGACTGGGGGTCTTTGGGCTGATCTGATGGGGCTGAGTGGAGGTCTCATGGGGGTCTTTGGGCTGATATGAGGTTTAATGGGGGCTGAGTGGGGGTCTTTGGGTTGATCTGGCCTGCTATAAGTTCTACATCTTCTGGTATAGTAAGATGTATATCTTATATCAGCTATACAATACCAGAGATACCCAGGTTATATCATCAGCATGGTCCACTATATCACTATATACAAGAAGTTGTTATACTGTATATCATCCTCTTGTATATAGTGATATACAGTATATATTATAATATATATATATATATAATATATATTTACACGCGCGCACAGTTACACAGTTCTATCTGTAGCCACCAGTAATAATTCTGGATTTACAATGTTTCACCATCAAGATATTTAGGGGTTTTAGATGCCGGTCTTAATAAGTCTCGGTGCTGGCGGAGGAGGCGTCTAAGTTATGTAGAGGTGCAGGCCACTACATACCTTCGGCGGATCCACCTCTGCTTCTAAATCTACGCCAGCTCCCTTTGCTAGCGTAGATTTAAACCATTTTCTATGCCTAAAACAGGCGTAGAAACCTTTGCAATGTAATAAGCGTCAGAAATACACCTAATTTACATATAGTTCTGTAAGTAAATAACCCCCTTACACTCTAAGGCCCCTTGCAGATGAGCTTGAGTGGATTAGGTCTGTATATGTTGCGGATGCGTTCAGTAAAAACTGCGCAATTTTGCAATCAAGTCCATAGAATTTTGCTTGCGATCGCATTCATTTGTTCTGTTTCTATTGCACGGGTGCAATGCTATTTAATATGTTTTTCACGTGCATGATAAAAACGAAATGTTTACAAACGACATCTCTTAGCAACCATCCGTGAAAATCACATCCGCAAACAAGGTGCGATTTTCACACAGCCACATTCACTTCTATGGGGCCAGCGTTGCGTGAAAATCGCAGCATATAGAACATGCTGCGATTTTCACGCAACTCACAAGTGATGTGAAAACCATCTCTGGACTTACCTTTCCTTTTCCTCCTTTTCCTCCTTTTCCTCCTTTTCTTCTTTTCTGTTGGACATAAAACAAATTAATAAATCAATTCACATTTGATAATCAATGGGCACGCTCATTATGAAGAGCTCTAGGTCTAGATGGCAGGAATTATGGAGACTAGTCCTTCTGGAACAAGTCATGAAGGTGGCTCTTAGGGCATTGAGGGTAGTGGGACAAATGCTCTTGTTATAAACTTACATGGTTGGCAGGGTGTGAAATGGAGGACATCTTTTCACAGTTCTTATCCTATAGTAGAAAACATAGTTCCGGTTAACAGGAAGCACTCAGCACGTGTTCCTCTATGTGCCCCTCATGAGAGCCATAGAAAGTGCAATATGCTGCATGACTGGTGCCAGTGGCGTACATACAGGGGTCGCTGTTGCGACCAGGCCCAACACTCCAGGGGGCCCGGTCGCCTGTGGACCCCTGGATCCTCCCTGCTGTAGTGCTGTGTGTACCGGGGGCCGGACCCGCGCCCAGTGCTCCTCGTGCACACCCTCCAGTGCAACTTGTGCCCGCCCCTTTAATATACTTACCCTCCCCGGCTGCCGCTTCCTTGTCCTGAGCACGTACAGCGTCGCAGAACAGGTAAGTATTGGGGCCTGGGGGCTCCCGCCGCTGATTGAAGTGAGCCGATGGGGGCTGAGTGGGGGTCTTTGGGCTGCTCTGAGGTCTGATGGGGACTTAGTGGGGGTCTCATGGGGTCTTTGGGCTGATCTGAGGTCTGAGTGGGGGTCTTTGGGCTGATCTGATGTCTGATTGGAGCTGAGTGGGTCTTAGGGCTGATCTGATGGTCTGATGGGGGCTGAGTGGGGGTCTTTGGGCTGATCTGAGGTCTAATGGGGTCTGAGTTTGGGTCTTTGGGCTGATCTGAGGTCTGATGGGGGCTTAGTGGGGGTCTCATGGGGGTCTTTGGGCTGATTTGAGGTCTGATGGGGGCTGAGTGGGGGTCTTTGGGCTGATCTGAGTTATGATGGGGCTGAGTTGGGGTCTTTGGGCTGATCTGAGGTCTGATGAAGCCTGAGTGGGGGTCTTTGGGCTGATCCGAGGTCTAAAAGGGGCTGAGTGGGGGTCTTTGGGCTGATCTGAGGTCTGATGGGGCTGAGTGGGGGTCTCATGGGGGTCTTTGGGCTGATCTGAAGTCTGATGGGGGCTGAGTGGGGAGTCTTTGAGCTGATCTGAGATCTGATGGGGCTGAGTGGAGGTCTCATGGGGGTCTTTGGGTTGATCTGAGGTCTGATGGGGGCTGACTGGGGGTCTTTGGGCTTATCTGAGGTCTGATGGGGCTGACTGGGGGTCTTTGGGCTGATCTGACATCTGATGGGGGATGACTGGGGGTCTTTGGGCTGATCTGATGGGGCTGAGTGGAGGTCTCATGGGGGTCTTTGGGCTGATCTGAGGTTTGATGGGGGTTGAGTGGGGGTCTTTGGGCTGATCTGAGGTCTGATGGGTGCTCAGTGGGGGTCTTTGGGCTGATATGAGGTCTAATGGGGGCTGAGTGGGGGTCTTTGGGTTGATCTGAGGTCTGATGGGGCTGAGTGGGGGTCTCATAGGGGTCTTTGGGCTGATTTGAGGTCTGATGGGGGCTGAGTGGGGGTCTTTGGGCTGATCTGAGGTCTGATGGGGGCTGAGTGGGGGTCTTTGGGCTGATCTGATGTCTGATGGGGGCTGAGTGGGAGTCTTTGGGCTGATCTGAGGTCTGATGGGGCTGAGTGGGGGTCTTTGGGCTGATCTGAGGTCTATGGGGGCTGAGTGGGGGTATTTTGGCTGATCTGAGGTCTGATGGGGCTGAGTGGGTCTCATGGGGGTCTTTGGGCTGATCTGAGGTCTGATGGGGGCTGAGTGGGGGACCTGGGGATCTTTGGGCTAAACTGAGTTCTGATGGGGGCTGAGTGGGGAGTCTTTGGGCTGATCTGAGATCTGATGGGGCTGAGTGGAGGTCTCATGGGGTCTTTGGGCTGATCTGAGGTCTGATGGGGGGTGACTGGGGGTCTTTGGGCTTATCTGAGGTCTGATGGGGCTGACTGGGGGTCTTTGGGCGGATCTGAGGTCTGATGGGGGATGACTGACTGGGGTTTTTGGGCTGATCTGATTGGGCTGAGTGGAAGTCTCATGGGGGTCTTTGGGCTGATCTGAGGTTTGATGGGGGCTGAGTAGGGGTCTTTGGGCTGATCTGAGGTCTGATGGGTGCTGAGTGGGGGTCTTTAGGCTGATATGAGGTCTAATGGGGCTCAGTGGGTGTCTTTGGGTTGATCTGAGGACTGATGAGGCTGAGTGGGGGTCTCATGGGGATCTTTGGGCTGATCTGAGGTCTGATGGGACTGAGTGGGGAACCTGGGGGTCTTTGGGCTAAACTGAGTTCTGATGGGGGCTGAGTGGGGAGTCTTTGGGCTGATCTGAGATCTGATGGGGCTGAGTGGAGATCTCATGGGGGTCTTTGGGCTGATCTGAGGTCTGATGGGGGCTGACTGGGGGTCTTTGGGCTGATCTGAGATCTGATGGGGCTGTGTGGAGGTCTCATAGGGGTCTTTGGGCTGATCTGAGGTCTGATGGGGGCTGACTGGGGGTCTGTGGGCTTATCTGAGGTCTGATGGGGCTGACTGGGGGTCTTTGGGCTGATCTGAGATCTGATGGGGCTAACTGGGGGTCTTTGGGCTGATCTGACATCTGATTGGGGCTGACTGGGGGTCAGCCCAGTTGCCCAGTAGTCTGACTCTACACTACGGTCACTCACCCCACCTCGCCTCGTTCTCTCTCTCTCTACTAGCCTGAGCTAGGCCCAGGAGCAGCATTCATTCAGCCAGCCAGAGCCACACTGAGCCCAGCCAGCCTCCAGCCTTCAGCCTTGCCAGTTGCACAGACTTTCAGCAGGTCGATTCAGCAGCTTTCAGCCAGAGCAAGCTCAGGTAAGAGTTAATATCTGGCCTTGGTATGTTCTGTATATTATATATGTGAGCTGGCCTGGTATAAGTTATACATCTTCTGGTATAGTAAGATGTATAACTTATACTAGCTATACATATATTAATATACCGGAGATACCCAGGTTATATCATCAGCGTGGTCCATATATCACTATATACAAGAAGATGTTATACTGTATATCATCCTCTTGTATATAGTGATATACAGTATATATTATAATATATATATATATATATATATATATATATATACACGCGCATAGTTACACAGTTCTATCTGTAGCCACCAGTAATAATTCTGGATTTACAATGTTTTACCATCAAGATATTTAGGGGGTTTTAGATGCCGGTCTTAATAAGTCTTGGTGCTGGCGGAGGAGGCGCCGAAGTTATGTAGAGGTGCAGGCCACTACATACCTTCGGCGGATCCACCTCCGCTTCAAAATCTACGCAGCTCCCTTTGCTAGTGTAGATTTAGACCATTTTCTATGCCTAAAACAGGCGTAGAAACCTTTGCAACGCAATATGCGTCAGAAATACACCTAATTTACACATAGTTCTGTAAGTAAATAACCCCCTTACACTCTAAGGCCCCTTGCAGACGAGCTTGCGTGGATTAGGTCTGTATACGTTGCGGATGCGTTCAGTAAAAACGGCGCAATTTCGCAATCAAGTCCATAGAATTTTGCTTGCGATCGCGTTCAGTTGTTCCGTTTCTATTGCGCGGGTGCAATGCGATTTAATACGTTTTTCACGTGCATGATAAAAAACGAAATGTTTACAAACGACATCTCTTAGCAACCATCCGTGAAAATCACATCCGCAAGCAAGGATTTTCACACAGCCACATTCACTTCTATGGGGCCAGCGTTGTGTGAAAATCGCAGCATATAGAACATGCTGCGATTTTCACGCAATGCATAAGTGATGTGTGAAAACCACCGCTCATGTACACAGACCCTTTGAAATCGATGGGTCCGGATTCAGTGGATTCCTATATTCTAATATTAGAGAAGAAATGTTGTTATGGTAAATATAATTACCGTTGTGGCGGCTGGGAGGTGTACACCGTGTTCCGCCAGCTGATGGAAGAAGAAATGGACAAATATGACTTATACATGTCATAGAAATTCTTATTACCAGAAATGATAATGTAAATGAACCTCATTATTGAGCAGCCAATCAGTTCACTGCGTTTATTCCTCTTATATCACCCACTTAGCCTTGAGGTTATTTGTCTATTGGGATAATGTGGGGTCCAGGAGGATGAACACTAAATATTGGGATGATCAGACCTTGGGAAAGATTTCTTAACAATGGCATTTCCTACACCACTTATAAAGAATAGATCTTTGGAGCAAAATGCACCAAATTTACTAAATAACGCACACCTCCTAAAAATGTATCCTAAATACAAAACATAAAATCAATGCCTGCTATGAGATGACACTGTTTACTGCTAAAATATCACTAGGAATAATAAATATGTTGAATATTGGATGGCCATGCCACTCCTGGATAATTCTACCCACTTTTCTTACCATTATTTAAAAATAATGGGTGGTGAGCGAAGATGTAAATTGTAAGGCAAATATAATGCACAAAATTTGTGACTTTTTACCTCCAGTCTTCAGAGGTTAATCATTCAATACTGTAAATGTCTCCCAATGCTCTCAACAATTTTTATGTCAAATGTGCCACAGTAATGTAAATACCTTGCATCAAAAAATTCTCTCAATTCTTTGTGAATCTCGATGTTAAAGTTGTTCTTTTCTTTCCTCTCTTCCTCCACAACTTCCTCCAGATGTTCTTTTTTTTCCATTTCCTCCTCCAGATGTTTCTCCTCATTCTGTAGATGTTCCTCCTCCTTATTCTTAGACCCCTCTTCCATCACCAGATGTTCATCCTTCTCTTTAGCCTCTCCCTCCTTCACCATTTGTTCCTCCTCCTTCTCCATATTCAGATGGTTCTCCTCTTTAGTCTCTTCCTCAGTCTCAAGATGTTCCTCTTCCTCCTCTTTAGCCTCCTCCTTCTGCAGATGTTCCTCCATTTCCTTTTTAGCCCCCTCCAGATGTTGTTGCTCCTCCTTATTTGTCTCCTCATTTTCTAGATGTTCCGCCTCCTCCTTCTGATTTTCCTTCATATCCTGATGTTTCTTCTCCTCCTTCAGATGTTTTGAATCCTCCTCCTTAGCCTCCTTCTCCCACTGATGTTCCTCCTTCTCCTTAGTCTCCTCCACTACCTTCTCTAGATGTTCTTGTCGCCCGCCTCCTTATTCTCCTCCTTTATCCTGTATAGTGTAAAGAAGATTAGAGTTTAGAAAAAGTGACTGATCAAATTTAGGCTAGTTTCACACTAGCACTTTTAGTTCTCCCTTCTTTGTAATGATACCCCCCTTAGCAGCACCGGAGGACTTCTACATGGCCATAGTCCTCAGTAACCATTATACTGATCGTGTCCTGGCACTTCACCATCTGTAACCACACACAGAGCACTTATTGGTATCTACACTAGATTTTGCACTTTTGGGGTGACATTTCTCTCCTATCTATGATCACATTGGGATAACATGGATTAAATATAGACTTACCTGAATTCTCAATATCGCGCACAGTAACTCCAAATCTTAAAAAGCAAAAGAAGAAAAACACAAGAACATTACTTAAGTATTTTCCTCTTTATCAAAAGTAAATGCTAAGACAGAGAACACTATGAAGGTAAGATGGGAGATAAGAAGAGAGAAGCACAGACATTACATGGAGGAGACCTATAGGAAGATGGGGAGAAACGAGAGAAGAAAGGAGCCGACAGAGTGTACTTACCTCCACCACAAGAGAGTGTCAGCTCTGTGGCTCCTTATATAATGTATGAGAGTCATAAAAACTGGGCAGAACTAAGAATCTGATCATTCTCTAACATCATAAGCAGCAAAACCTTTGGAGCCACTAAATATAGCATTTTATTAAGATTTGTCACCTCTGTGTGTTAGTCTGCTCCAAACTGGAGCATAATTCCTTAGCACTCTACATGGTAACTCTGTTATTCCTCTTGTAAATATATGATACATTGACCACTGGGTGCTACCATTCCCCTTGACATCACGGGTGTCCCTGAACACTGTCAGCCTGATTGGATTGTGTGTAGTATATACCACACTGGTAAGGATAATGGTATGCCCGGTTGTTAGTTTGTCATTCATTTCCAGGAGAAATAACAGAGGGATTACACAATGCTGAGTTCTGAGAATTGTCAGACATGACAGGAGAGCTGATGTAACAGGGAGACCGGCAACGCGCCCCCTCTCCCACAGCGCCGCCGGCATCCGCTAATGTAAGAAATCCCGTAAATGTAAGAAATAAGTGATAACGAAGGAAATAAAAATAAATGGAAGGATGGACGGACTGGCGGCTCATACATTCAAGATTATTACCAAACATGACGGTGTCTATACAATGTAAATGAAGGAGGGAGAGGG